>NW_020622934.1:20484854-20520140 GCF_003573695.1 Papaver somniferum | reverse complement strand
TAGTTCAATTATATAACAAAATATAATGCAGAAAAGAAATAACACAGACACCAGAAGTTTTGTTAACGAGGAAACTGCAAATGCAGAAAAACCCCGGGACCTAGTCCAGATTGAACGCACACTGTATTAAGCCGCTATGGACACTAGCCTACTACAAACTAACTTCGGTATGGAATGTAGTTTAACCCCAATCAATCTCACACTGATCCAAGGTACAGTTATGCTCCTACATCTCTGATCCCAGCATGATGCTACGTACTTGATTCCCTTGGATGATCTCACCCACAAGTAAGAGTTGCTACGACCCAAAGTCGAAGACTTTAATAAAAAAATCTGTATCACACTGAAAAGTCTGCGGTAATAGATAAATCTGTCTCCCACAGAAATACCTACAAGTTTTGTTCCGTCTTTTGATAAATCAAGGTGAACAGGAACCAATTGATAAACCAGAATTATATTCCCGAAGAACATCTCAGTATTATCAATCACCTCACAATAATCTTAATTGACGCGGCGAAAGAAGATATTGTGGAATCACAAACGATGAGACGAAGATGTTTGTGATTACTTTTATAACTTACCTATCGTAGATATCAATCTCAAGACAATCGTTACGATTGTAATCAATACGATAGAATCATCAAGATCAGATCATACAACTACAAGAAAGTAGTATCGGTCTGGCTTCACAATCCCAATGGAGTATTCAAGTCGTTCACCTACAGGGTCTCGGTAGAAACCTAAGGTTTAAGGAGAATCGACTCTAGATTATACAACTAGTATCACATAGGAGGTGTGGCGATTAGGTTTCCCAGTTGATAAAGTTCTCCCTAATATAGTCTTTAAAATCAGGGTTTGCATTCAATGTTAGCTTAGTAACAAAGCATTCAATATTCACCGTTAGATGAAAACCTGATTAGATTCAAGCTAATATCTTTCAACCGTTATATCGAAATGCCAAACATAATGCGCTATTTTGGCGCAATATTGACCTTAAGCCAATCTACCTCTTACCAAGCAACAAAATCTTTTCATGAAGCTTCATCTCAGGCCATGGAGCATCATTTAGCATGCGCCATGCTAAAACAACGGGGTGTTACAACAAGGAACCACGCCATCGGTATACAATAAACTACGTTTGCAAAAGGACACTTCTTGTTAAGAATTTGTGCGTCAAGTATAATGAGTTTCTCGCTAGACACAGAGGGGACATATTTGCGGTATATGATGCATATACGAAATGGAGAAATGAACCGTTTTATCATTTCGAAGCGGCATTGATAGTTGAATCTCATACCGGGAATAATAATAACATGTAATGTGTTCATCTTAACACTCCACTAAGATTAAATGTCTGAGTAGGGCGTGTAATTTCTATTCTTAGTTAAATGTCTGGGTAGGGCATGCAATTTCTATCAGTTATAATTTCTATTCTTAGTTATTTAATAAACAATGGTTACTGAAAATGCGGGGTACAACAACCACATCCAATATTTCGATTAGCAATCTGTATGGACTAACTCTAATATACTTTCAATATAATCAACTAGACTCAATCTTAATAAAGTATATCAAAGAGTTATATCTCTCTTTCTCGATTCAATACTTACTCAAGACAATAGAAATCTGCGAGTCTAATTGAATACAAGAGAAATCACTTGAAGGGTACCAAAGACCAATGTTCAAGTATCAATCAATTTCAATCAACAACCAAAGTTTGGATTTCCCAATTGATTGACTCAAACGCACAACCTATGATATTTCAATTATATAACAAAATATAATGCGGAAAAGAAATAACACATATTTCATAAGTTTTGTAACGAGGAAACCGCAAATGCAGAAAAACCTCGAGACCCAGTCTAGATTGAACACACACTGTATTAAGCCGCTACAGACACTAACCTACTACAAACTAACTTCGGTATGGAATGTAGTTGAACCCCAATCAATCTCACACTGATCCAAGGTACGGTTATGCTCCTACGTCTCTGATCCCAGCAGGATGCTACGTACTTGATTCCCTTAGCTGATCTCACCCACAACTAAGAGTTGCTACGACCCAAAGTCGAAGACTTTAATAAACAAATTTGTATCACAGAGAATAGTCTACGGTAATAGATAAATCTGTCTCCCACAGAAATACCTACAAGTTTTGTTCCGTTTTTTGATAAATCAAGGTGAACATGAACCAATTGATAAACCAGACTTATATTCCCGAAGAACAGATCAGTATTATCAATTACCTCACAATAACCTTAATCGACACGGCGAAAGATTGTGGAATCACAAACGATGAGACGAAGATGTTTGTGATTAATTTTATATCTTGCCTATCGGAGATATCAATCTCAAGCCAATCGTTACGATTGTACTCAATATGATAGAATCAACAAGATCAGATCACACAACTACAAGAAAGTAGTATCGATCTGGCTTCACAATCCCAATGAAGTCTTCAAGTCGTTAACCTACAGGGTTTGGTTAGAAACCTAAGGTTAAAGGAGAGTCGACTCTAGTTTATACAACTAGTATCATACAGGAGGTGTGGGGATTAGGTTTCCCGGTTTCTAGAGTTCTCCCTTATATAGTCTTTCAAATCAGGGTTTGCATTCAATGTTAGCTTAGTAACAAAACATTCAATATTCACCGTTAGATGAAAACCTGATTAGATTCAAGCTAATATCTTTCAACCGTTATATCGAAAACTTAGCTTGTTACACACAAATGAAATGCACTTTTCTAGCTTTGTGTAACCGTACCCAAACATGTACATTCGTTGGTTCAACAGTAGTTAACCAAATGGTTAGCCATATGAGAAGTTTCATATCAACCATGTTCTTCTTCAGTATAACTAGTTCAAATGACTCAAATTAACTAGTTAGAGAGTTGTTCAATTGCTTAGATCTTATAGAAGTATACAAGAAACAATCGAAGCAAAAACGATTTGATTCATTCGAATCAATTTATTCGAATCGATTCATGAACTTTATAGACACTGTTTTCAAACTTGCATTCCTTAGTTAATATATGTATAAGTTCATGAATAATATTTTTTAGAATATAACCAACCTAAGTACGAGGACTTAAGTACCCAGAATGAGTTTGTAAATAGTTCACAAACTCCAGCAAATTTTCTCGGGAAGAGAACCTCCGACAGTACGCGGACTGGGTTCGCGGACTCTGTTCCGGTTTCCTGAGCAGCAAAGTACACAGACTTTGATTCAAATAGTAAGGACTTATACATGTATGTGTTACCACACAATGCTTATATGCAACAATGGTTATATAATCTAAACTCTTATTTCAATCATTGAAACATTCTTAGAGGACGTTATATAGTTGTTATTCACAAACTATTTTTCGTCAAATCCATTTTCAAGTTATTGAAACATAACATGACTTTCGTCACTAGGTAAAGATGAACTTGTCCAAAGAGAAAGCTTACCAACACATATTTCGAGAAATAGATAAGCGAGATAAACTCGGCTCGAAATAGCAAATGTGTATATTCAAAAATATAGCAAAACGACTTTTGTCTCAAGATAGGAGATATAGTAGATAGACTTTTGAGTGATAGATAAGTTCAAGTCTCCACATACCTTTTATTCGATGAAGTTCCACCAGTTTCTTGAGTAGTTCTTCGTCTTGTATGATGATCGCCATGGAGTTCTTGAGCTCAAATACACTTTCTATCCTAGTCCGAGACTTATCTATAGTAGACTAGAAATCAAGACTTATAGTTTTGATCACTAACATTGACAAACATGCTTGAGATAGAAATGCATGCGAGTTCGACCGAGCAGTGCTCTAACAGTTACTCGAAATTCAAACCTTATATTAATTCAAACAACAAATAAAGACAACACTTTTAATTTAAAACTAGACTGAAAATTAAAACCAAACTCAATTAAAGGAGAAAACAATTTAGAGATGGATTACATCTTCATCTTCTGAATCTTCAACGCTAATTATATTCGACCTCTTCAAGATATCCTTTTACTTGCGTTGATAATATTTTTTTTTGTTTCGACCCAACTTACTAATATTCATACTCATTATTACATCATCTTCGTTGTAATACATTTGTGGTTGATGCATTTGATAAGCTTGGTGGTGGAGGTTCTGCAAATTGAGTTGTTGCCCCATTTGATAACTCGGTTGTTGAGTAAACACCCAAATTGTTTGGTATTGGGATTCTTGTTCCGCTTTCATTACTTCATTCCTTGATCGTGTTTCCTTAAGATAATCCAAAATATTTGCAGTCTGTTGATAGATCTTATCTTCTCCCATCTTAATAGAAGAACTCCCCTCATCACCTTCTCTGAATATACTGTGCTCCCGATCCTTTTTTTGTCTTGCTTACAATTTGTATTTTTTTTGTTCCTATAGGACGAGCATTATTCTTGTAATTCCAACGAGTCTCTCCGTTAGGAAAAACTTCTATACCGTCTTCGACATGTACAAAGTTAGAATGATGTTCAAACAACTGATTATTTTGGGATACGGTGAGTTCATAATTAAATCACGGGAACTTTTCTCTAAACAGTTCATAACAGGCATTAAACTTGAGAGGTTGGCCAGTTTGAAAGTGATATTGGTCCCTACCTTCTCGTGTCTGAAATATTGTGTAACAAAATTTTAGTTAAATGCAACAAATAAAAAAAAAATCTAATAAATGTAAAAAAACTTGCCAAATCTTCATGTGACGCACCGCTTTTGTGTTGTCGATATATAGCATTAAGAATGCCGACGAATTCTCTGAAATCTTTTTTTATTGCTTTCATCTTTGTTTTTAAGGCACTCCAATCTCTTCCATTAGGATTGTTGTTGCGTTGGACAAATACTTGATGAATACGTATCCAAAATAACGATGTTTTTTGTTGCGCACCCACAATTTCATCACAGCTCACATAAATATAGGCAGTAGTAAGATCAACCTCTTCCTGATGTGTAAAATTATTAACCATTTCGAATCTAACCAAAAAATATAAGAACTTGAGCAGTAGAAGATAAAGATAGAAATCAAACAAATATGGTAGAAGGAGAGAATTAAGAAATCAATTGGAAGAGAGATAAGAAGTCAATTGATTTGGAGCGATTTGAATAGAGAGTAAGAATTGTATTTATAGAGGATTTTTGAAAATATGACCGTTGCGATCCGACGGTGAAGAGGATAGAGCCGTTATTAGTGATGGATGGTTAGGATGAGGTGTGGGAGAGGTGTTAAGAAAAAGATCAAACAAATATATTTCCGAATACGGAAACTCAGTTTCCGTCAATTATGCTGCGGAAAATCGGTTTCCGTCTCAACGGCTTCACGAAAAGCAGGATTTTTGAGTTTCCGTCACATTTCTCTTCTCTACAAAGTGATACACTTCGTAGGGAAGGGAAGGAATAGCCCTTGGTTTGTAGGGATATGAAAGACCATATGGTTACGTTTTGGGATTTATCCCTACAAATGAGAGATAGGGAAGGGAAATAGAGCACCATAGTGCTTGGCCAAAGTGTCTTATCGGCGTACAAAGGGAACTAAAGCCGCATCTAGCCAACAAGACGCATAAGCCTTTCCATACGTTTTTCACATTCTTGGAAGGTGATATTGGAGGCTTCATTGTTTTCCTCTTGCCCAACGCTGGACCTTTTAAACACCGAACCCTAACTTATTTTCAATGCTGAAGTGAAACCCGAAAATTCCATCCTCCAAATCCCTCTCATCCTCCCCACGACTCTTTGCACCCAGTGCTCTTTTGAGTGACAAAATCTTTCTCCTTCAGTGGTAAAACAATTGCGTGGAACGATTGTCTGTTCCTTCTGTGAATACTTCAATTCCTTCTCCACGTCTCCACGCTGCTTCTGAATCTCCTTCAATTTCTATTGGTACTGTGGTTGTTGAAGAAATGATTGATGATGATGACACTGATTTTGGTCCTGACCTTGCTAATATTTTTTTCTGAAGTTGAAGTTGGTATGTTGCAGAGAACACCACCAACTCATGAATCTAATAGCTTGGAAACAGATTCAGACAATGAGGGTAAAGTGTTTGAAGATTGTACTGAATCAAAAGATGACCCACAAATCCATACTGGCTTTGAATTCATAGCAAACTCAAAATTGCATTGCTCATCTTATAATGAACAATCTCATGGTTGTGCTGAATTAGGTGAAGGATCAGAATTATGGGTGAAGAAAGGAAGTGAAGATAGGATCAGTGAATTACCTGATGCGTTAATTCATCACATCTTTTCTTTCCTTGACATAAAATATGTTGTACAGACAAGTGTTTTGTCGAGAAGATGGAGGTATCTCTGGTCTTCTCTACCTACTATAGAAGTAGTGGACATCCCATTTATCAAAGCCGGAGACTCTTATGAAGTCACCTTCAATAGATTTATAAATTTTGTGGATAAGTTACTACTTCTGCGTGACAGTTCAGATATCCAATCCTTAAATCTTGTATGGCTTACTGTTAAACTCCATCTTGATGTCATATGACATAACTAGTCGTATCAGTACATGGATCATGGCTGCGGTTAAGCATAATATTCAAGAGCTACGTCTTTTGATCTTTGCATGTGAGATAATTCAATTGCCCGACTGTTTGTTCACCTGTAAGTCACTGACAAAGTTTGTGTTTTGTGGCGCTGGTATGGAACACACTGGCTTTCTTCTGCCTGATACAATGCATTTCCCTCACCTCAGATATCTGGCTCTTACGGGAGTCACGCTTGCAGACGAAAACACTGTAATCAGTAAGTTTTTTTCAAGCTGTCCGCTTTTGGAGTCTTTGCTGCTGACAGACTGCAGTATACATTTAGATTTTTCTTCTCTTAGTCTTAAACACTTTCAATTGGACAATTATGACACCTCCGGGCCTACTGATACCACTGTCAAGCTATGTGCTCCAAATCTCATATCCATTATCTGCAAAGATTATATGTCACAAGATTATTTTCTGGAGAATCTTACTTCTCTAGTCACTGCTGATATTGGAATGAGAGTGAAATATGCTGATGAGGATCCTAAGCCGGAAATGCCAAAAATATATTCAGAGCTTGCTACAGATGTAAAAGAGTTGTATCGTGCTCGAATGATAAAATTATTAAGAGCAGTCCTTAACGTGACAGATCTTACGTTGTCCTCCTCACCTGGGTTTCTTGAGGTATGGATCTGTTGTTCATAAAAAGTAGTTTCGATGATTTATTTTTTTAATATGCACCGGACTGCCATATTTCACTCTATAAATAGATAAAATTATGATATGTGGTATTTACAAAATTATCTAAGTTTCCAACTATTGTTTTGCTTCTTATACATGTACCAAGGTTGTCTCGGGATCTCTGGACTTGCTCACAGGTGACCCCTGCTTTCAGTTCTGTAATCTAAGATTTTTGAAGGTGGTAACATGGGTCTCGAGAAACTGCATGAATGTGATAGCTTACTTGGTCAAGATTTCCCCTAATATCGAATCTATTTTCTTAACAATAGAGCAGGTAATAATTAAATGAATGAGCTCTTTTCTGTTGACTTCATTTACAACTCTGATCACTATGAACGCACTTAGTTTTCATTTTCTTGTGATGCTTAGACAGAGTTAAATACAAACAACACAGGAGGCGACTGGATAGTAGGATCGTCGTCATTTCCTTGCCTGCACTACCTCAAATTTGTTCAAATTCAGGGTATTCAAGGGTGTCTCAATGAACTCAAGTTGTTGCAAGTTTTGTTGAAGAAAGCCGTTGTCTTGGAAAAAGTAACCCGTTTGTGTTCAGAAACAGACTCACCTGATAGAGCTGCACAATTGGTGGAATTCAAAGAGATGCTACTTGCATATCCAAGTGCTTCTTCAAGTGTCTCAATCTCGATTCAATCGTAGGCGACGCTAAAAACTTAATCAAGTAACTCTAGATCCCTTGTTTTTTGAATACTTTTTCGGCATTCCTCACATTGTCAGTGTTGACATAGTTAGCCAATACTATTGAAAGTTTCTGCCCTGAAGGTTTCAGGCGTTGACTCTGTGTTATACTTTTCAGACACTTTTGACTCCTATATTTATGTGTTTAAACCAATCCAAGCATAATCTCACTGTTTTAAAAAAAAATATAAGCGCGCTATTACTAGTCTCAAGCCAAATCCAATGCCTTCCCATACATTTTTCCCGTTCCGTGAGTGAAGGTGCATTATAGGCTTCATTTTTTCCTTTTGACCAGTGCCGGACCCTTCAATACTGAACCCTAACTTATCGTCAATGCTGAAGCGGAACTCTGAAAATCCATCCTCCAAATCCCTTTTCATCCTCCCCACTGCCTCGTTGCGCCCACTGCTCTCCGAGTGGCAAAATCTTTCACCTCCAATAGTAAAGAACTTGCGTGGGGCAACTTGAAATTAGCGGCCACACTGTTTATCGAACTCGTCACTTAAAACAATGTCAGGTTTAGTGTAACATATCTGAGCATCCGCCGGTTCTTTGAGGATTTTCAGCTCTACCAAGTCGCGCGAACATGATGATTTGATTATATCTGTATCTCTATCTTTTAGTTGAACTAAGCGAACCTAAAACTTGAATACCGTAGTTATTAGAAACTAACTGAAAGTGTACGAAATACGCTCCCGATCGATCAGGAATGTGGGACAGAACCCATATACTTGCATGGAAAACTGATCCACGTCAAAAATTTAAAAAAAAAATCTATGTAACCTATAGTGTCCACTTAATTGCAAAAAAAACAAGACTTGTGCAACAAACAGACCAAGGATAAAAGAGAAACATTCACGGGGAATTTGATGTGCATAAAACCAAAAATGATGATTGAACATTGGAGATCACAGATATCTATTTGGACCAATCTTGATGTTAAAATGATACAAACAAACACGATGGTAATTTTTATTTCCCTCGAATTGTAGTGGCGGAAAATCGTACAACCACATCCTTAATAAAATCTATAGAACAACTCAAATAATCATCATAAAATTCATGGGAACATTCATTGGATCTTTAATTTGAATACAAAATAACAAGAAAACTCTAACTTAGAGAACAAACAATCTTTCTCACTCCTAAAATCCTTGTCTAAACTCTCCAAAAGATCTCTCTCAATACAAGGTCACTCGATCCCTTATATAGGGATTTACATAGTGGATGACAGCTAATAAACCTCCTTATTTTCGGATCTGGAAGTGCGTCATTAACGCACACTTACATTGACTCTTTTCGCACGTGCTCTATAACATCGCATGACTCTTCACACTTTTCTCGTGATTAGGCTGACGTCATCTGGTGCATCATTCTGGATAAGCTTTATGCGATTGCCTTCGCTCGGTCTTCATCATTGTCTCACATACTTGATTGGTGTGCCGTATTTTGTATCTACATTTTGCCTCTTCTCATGTCGTTTCTTTGGAAAAAAGATAACGATATGAGAAACTTCAATTTATTTTGCCGCACCCGTTCATCTTTTCGTATTCTTCCCTGTCGACATATTTCCTTAATTTAAGCATGTCAACTTATGCGTGTCTTCTCATCCACTCGTTATCTGACACGTCTCTTGTAACCGCTTCTTCCTATCCGTCCGTTTTCAATCATCGCATTAATAGGGTACATATCTTGGGAATTGGGAGTAAATCTTTTATTTACTCTTTGTCTTCTTCTTTCTTATTTCTTTTTACTCTTTCTTCCCTCTCTCTGCAACTTTTTTTTCTGCTACTATTTTTCTGATTTCGTTGTTGTTTTTCTGATTCAACTTTTTAATCACCATCTTATCATTTTCTTCTTATCTTTTCATCTTCGTGCTTTACTTCTCGTATTCTGATCATCACCCTGATTTTGATCTATTTTATCATCTTTGAATATCGTGTTTTCATCATCCCTCGTTCCCATACTAAAATGCCTCATGCTGGTTG
Source organism: Papaver somniferum (assembly GCF_003573695.1). NCBI lineage: Eukaryota > Viridiplantae > Streptophyta > Magnoliopsida > Ranunculales > Papaveraceae > Papaver > Papaver somniferum. Next base: position 20,510,237 of record NW_020622934.1, on the reverse strand, counting down.
GAAGAACGACAAAGAATTCGATAGAATTCAAGAGGAGTTCAAGAATAAATGCTTTGCATTATGTGTTCCTCCCAATTCAAAATCCATTTCTACTCTTAACCCTAGGTGGTTTTCTCTTGATCACTGGAATGATCAAAAGATCATCATTTCAGTTGGGCAAATCCTCGCTGGCCTTCCCATTCCTCTTTATAATCCTCAGATACCTTTATTCTATAGGATTCTTTCTGATGCAAGATTCTCACGTGCGATCTATCAACCGAGCGGTGATTGCATTAGAATTATGGTAGAATACGCTCGTCGTGCGGCTGGATTAGAATCCCTCTACCCCAAAAAGGTTAGGAAAGCGGAGTATGCGGACTTAGAGATCAATCCCGAAGAGTATACGGTAGAGAATTTCTTCGCTCACTATGATATTGTTATCGTAAAGAATGAGTCATCTCGTTGGGGCGTTCGCTTGCAAAGGGGATGGAATTGCAAAAGAGAATAGAATCATGCGAGATATTGATTTTCATGACAAAACCAACAATTCTACACGACATTCAAAGGATGATCGCTGGAATGTCTTCCCCATTATCCTAAAAGGACCTTACATTTCTGGTGTTAATGCTGATGGATCAATTAATCCTCTCCCTGATAGAGAGAGGGGTTGTGGTATGTTATTCATAACTTCGCTTTTTTTCTTTACCTTATTCACCTTATTTTTTGCTCTGCTAATCTTTAAGGAATTTCAAATTACCAAGTTGAAGAAAGATCTAAGGACTTATGGGAGACAGAGCACGTTGGAAGTGCTACGTTCGATCACTAACGAAGTAATAAATACCTTCTCTCATATTTTAACAATATTGTTGCATGTGTTTCTTACCTTCATTTATGTGCGAAGGTTGACACTGGAGAGGTTGGTGGTTCTGGCGAGGCTGTAGGTGTTAAAGGTAAGGGTGTAGTTCGCGGCAAGAAGACTGCTTCAAAATCCTCCTCCCAAAATCCTTCAATGAAGCGGAAAGCACCTTCTCCATCTTCTTCAAGTTCTCACTCTAGCGATGATGATGATAACCTTCTTACTGAAGACCCTTCAATCATCTCTTGTATGGAGCAGTTATCCAGCATCTTTTCTGACTCCATGTCAGCAATTGGAAATGAGCCATTAACTCGCGCGTGTGAAACTGTTGCAAAGATATGTGATGCCCCCACCTTGGAAGATGAATCCCTTCGCGGAGTTGCCTCGGAACTGAGTCCAAGCTTCCAGTATTCACTTGGTTTTTTGGTAATCTCTTTGCTTTTACTAAAGTATCTTTTCTTAGATGGTACTTTGATGTCTTTAATTATGTCTAATATTCACTTTATGTCTTCGCAGATGACCCGTATATATTATGTTGTTTCATCTGACTATCAAAGGAGACTTCGAAAGCTTGAGGATGAAAATATTAAACTCAAGGCCCAAATTTCCACTCAAGAGAATGATGCGTCTGATCTTCGCAAGAAGAACAACCAATTAGAAACTGACGTTTCTTCTTATAAGGACCATATATCCGATCTTCACAAGAGAAACGATCAGTTAGTTGGTGCGTAATTTTTTTTTCTCCTGCCAATCTTTTTATTCATACCTTTCGCTCCCCTTGTAATTATTTATTCTTGCAGAGATTTACAGCCTTACTGATGAGGCATCTTCTTTATTTCGCTCCTTTCATCATTCTGTCAATGATAATACTCTCCTTGAGCATCTTAATTAATGCTTCCCTAAATAACCTTGCTGATGACCAAATAAAAACCCTTTCCTTGGAAGCGATCAAGGCAAAGTATCGACTTCTTAAGGCTGATTACAGGAGTGCTTTGTCTACAAGTAATGGTTTTAAACGTCGTTTCTTGGAATCCGAAGAAAGGATTAAGGTTTTAAAAACAAGAATTAACACCCTTATTAATGAAAAGGATCGGGTTGCTCTCAAAGGTGATAAGGCTTTGAAGGAATTTCAAAAAATCATCCTTCAAGTTCACATAGAGCGGGATCAAGCTATAAGCGAAAACAACGCACTTGTTGAGCGAGGGAATTTGATCCGCTCCCGACTTCTTATAGAGAGCGATACTGAATTTGAATGGGATGCTAGGGTCTTAGATAATGTCAGGAATGGTTTAGCTGTAAATGTTAGCTTTCAATCGGATCATACTGCCTTGGTTAAGGATATTATTTCTAATAAATAAGGTTGTTTATTATACTTTTTTATTTGTCATTTCTCGAAAAATATTCTTAAGCGATGTTAACCTTTTAATATTCTTTCGCAGAGGCTGGGAAGGAATTTCGTGAACAAATTAAGGATCTTGAGGAGAAGATTTCCGCGTATGAGGGTCTTGAGGCGAGGCTTACCGCTCGTGACTCCAAATTTCGCAGGCTTAAGAGGCAATTGGTTGTCACTGTTTCCAATAATAGCAAGGATGTTATTCGTATCCGTGATGCGGATATTAAGAAAGTCTGTGCTGATAATTGCATTCCTCTTTCCCAATACAATTTGCTGATGTTCCTCCCAAAGAAGAATGTTCTGATATCTCTTATAGCGAAGGAGAAGATGAGGAGTATGAGGAGATTTATGAAGAAGATAATGGTTCTGGAACTCATGAAGATAACATAGGCGAGAAGTAGCTCTTTGTTCTTGCAGATCTTTTCTATCTTGTCATGTTTGTAAATCCTTTATCAATTCTTTGTACATCAGATATTTTCTAAATTTTGAAATTTCTCCTTCAATGCAAACTCTTTAAGTATTTAAGATCTCTTAATGTAAATTCTCCTTGTGATATACCTGCATCTATATAAAATAAATCGTTCTTTCTAACAATTGGAGTTAATTTGGTAGTAATAACATGTACAATAATATTTACTTATGACGACAAATAACTTGTGCGTTAGTCTATCATATGGGGGCGAATAACACCCTTTTATATGCTTGCATTCCCATACTTGCCTTTGTTAGTTGCCGCCAGATGAGTGAACTAAGAAAATATTGAGTCATAAAAGATTACTTGTTATCATATATGTGTGTATTTAACTGATGTGGTGATCTAGGATGTGTCTATTTGTCTCAATTACTTTGTCTTACCTCATCTTAATGTACCTTATTTTGTTTCCTCAGCTACATTATGTTTTAATATGTCATATCTATGCATCTGTTGATTTCTTCTTATGGGAAATACCTTTTTCGTATGTGATTATATTCGCAAGCTTAGTTGCTCTCTCATTAGTATATCCTGCAAAACTATGATTATTAATTTCTGTTTCTCATGAGGTCTTATTTTGCCTTCCTAATTAAAGGTTTTATTTTGCCTAGTATATGATTTTGTTTATGTGCTATGAGATCGCAAGAGGCCTTTACATGTTCGTGTAATGGACCATTGATCTCGCCTTATCTTCATTTAGTATTATTGCCTCTTCAGGTCTTATTGACGCGCAAATACGATAAGTCTTAATACTCATGTGAGTAAAAAGCCTCATGATATTTGCGTCTTTGACACAATTCATCTCCCTAATGAAGGGTGTCGTCCTTATATTCCCCCCGATTGCCCCTTCAAGGAGGCTTACCCCTACCGGGTTAGGGTGGGCTACTCTCATCCATTGATGCAACAACCAGCTCCTTTTGCGGCCTCTTATCCCTCTGACGATATGGCTTATGGTTACAAGACCGCACCCTAAGTGGGGTTTCTTCGGACCGAGTGCATCATAGTCAAGACTTATCAAGAGCGGCCAGGTACGCTCCAGACGCCCCAGGCACTCTTGACTCAACCGTGTACCTCGGCGCCTTGATCAAGTTTCTGCACTCCTTAGGAGAGACCTTGCCATCTTAATTTTTCAATTTAGGAGCCTCTCCTGGATGGGCTTTTATTTCACCCCAAATTTCCATGACTCAAGCTCCAGGGTCGGTGTAGCTTTCACTTGAGCCATGCTAACTAGGTTTTCCCAATTATGACGCGCGTTAGGTCTTATTATTGCCTCTTGCTTTATGTGAACTAGGGTGCACGCCATAATTGGTTACCTAGCCTCCCTAATTGGAGTCTTTACTTCTGATGCCTTCTATTAAGGTCTTATTTTGCCTTTTTCTGGTATAATATCATCATAGTGAAAAGATGTTTATCACATTCATATGTATGATTAATATAATTCTGCTATCTTCTTTTTCTTTTCTTATTCGCATCATTGACAATTGTCCTTTAGAAAATTTTATATCTGAGATTTCTTGCTTGCTTCTTTCTCCTTCTGTGCTTCCTTAAGTTCGCGTATGTTATCCGCTACATCGATTCGCATGAGTTCTATTTCTTCTGGTGTGTGATAACTTCCGCAAAGTCCATATCTCTTCAGTTACATTTTACTCCATAGCTCATTAGATGATGCTCCATTCTTCTCATCTGCCAACTCATACTTTCCATCCCCAGATACGTTTCTGATTCTGTATGGTCTTTTCCACACGTTTTCCACATTTCCTTTACCACTTTTCTGATAACGCGGTTTCTGCCTCAATACTAGATCTCCTTCATGGAATTCGTGCATATGCTCCTGTGCGGTTGTTATCGCCTTTGTGGAAGTCTTTCTTATTTCACCTTCCTTACTGAAAACATCTACCATTAATCTTTCACCTCGCTGACTTTCTCGTATCTTCTGTTTCTAGTTTCTTCTCTTGTTTGCGCGTTCTTCACATTTGTCAACATCAATCTCATGGAAGGTTTTTCCTTCAATTATATCTCCTCTTATTATTTCAATACCTTGAGGGAGTGGGAACTTGATGCATTGATGAAAGGTTGACGCCACTCCTAGAATACCATTTAACCATGGTCTTCCGATCAAAGCATTATAGGGTGATTCTACGTCGACAACGTATAATACTATTTCAGCTGATATGCTCTTTAGAGGAATTCGCATCGTTATCTCTCCTTTTGGCTTGTTAGTTGTTCCGTTGAAACTGTAAATCTTATATGTTGATGGTATAAGTTCTTCATCTCTACCACCCATAGTCTTGTATGTGTGATAAAATAGAATATCAACTGAACTACCAGGACCAATCAATATCCTATTGATGGCCCATATGTCCGCATTCTCCTCTTCCTCTTCCTCTTCATCATCTTTTTCCTTTGGATTTATTTCTAGCTTAACCACTAATGGGTTATCGTGCGGTTCTCCTCCTCCTGGTACTTCTTCTGCAGTAAAAGAAATGGGTTGCTTTTCACATTCCTTCAAGGGTGATATCTTCGCAAGATTCAATAATTCTCTTCCATCACCGTCTCTTGCAAAAACTCGGCTCAAGACGTTATCATGGAAATCCTCTATGCTCTTGAATGAATGTATTATGGAATTACAATATGGATTATTTGCCTTTGCTCCTACTTCAACCAAATATTTATTCCTTCCTTTCTCTGCACCTGGTGTATGACCTTCTGGTGGTGTTGGTGGTGGTGGTGGTGGTAAATTTTGTGGTTGTTGTACCAGAAAATGATTTAACTTCCCATGATCGATCATTCTTAGTATGATTTTCTTCACATTCCTACAGTTGTTTGTCGTTTGGCCGTGGAAGCGATGGTATGCACATAATTCTCCACTTCTCCTTCCTGGTGGTGGCTCATTTCCCATATTTGGTGGTGCTGGTATCTCTTCCATCAAAGTTATTGCTTCCCAGATTTTTTCTATTGTAGTATTTGGATGCGGAATTTTTATGTGCTCCCATACTACTTTATTACTTCCTTTACCTTGATTATAATATTGCTTTTTCCCTCCATATCCTTCTGGCTGGTTATCAAGTATTTGAATCTTATTATTCCCTCCACGATTATTAAAATGTCTTTCTCTTTCAAATTCTTCTTGATCCCGACTACCCATTGCCACTATCTTCTGGTTGATCTTCAACCATCACCTTTTCTTGTCATCCTTGAGACGTGCTTGCAACAGTGTTCGTTATTTTTGGGAGTAGACTTGCATTCCAAGCTTTTGTACTTGTGTTCGCAACAGGATAAGATTCCATTTCGTTATGTTTCTCTTCAAGAGAGATGTACTCCTCCTGATACTCGCGTAGCTCTGTCATTGATATGGTATTTTTGATTCGGAATATCTGTATATACAGCAACTCTGTTGCAAATATTGTGTTAATGAATGCTAGTCTCTAATCTACTCGACCAGCCATGTTACTACACATGGTTAAGCTTCGCAAGCTCTCATTTTTCCTTCTTCGCAGACCAAACACCTCCTTTATGCCTGGGCGTAATACATTATTACTGATATATGCTCCTAGGAATATTGATTGTAGATGATTAAATGACCTTATCGTTCCTGGGGGTATGATACAGGTGTATCCGCACTCTTTTAGGGAACTTAGTTAACCTCAAGCTAAGTTGAGGGAAGAATCCTACTCTAGGCAGGAATCCTTGTTTAGGCAGAATTCCTAGTTAGGAAAGAGTTTGTTTTATGCAACATTCTTAGTTTAGGAAATAGATTCCTAATAGAAGACCTAGTCGGCTGAGTATGAAAAAGTCTATAAATAGAGAGGTTTGGTTGTTAACTAGGACATATACTAGATACAGAAAACCTAGCAAACATTTTAAGGTTGATCCACTGTTTAGAAGATTGTGAGCGTAACAAAGAGAGAATTGTAATAGTTTTCTTGTTCATAATCTAGAGAAGATATTTTTCTTCACATTACTTTCTTGTGTCTCTGTTTTCAAAGTCTTTTCGTCTATTATTATTCTGAATTCCGCCTCTATAATAATAGCTTCCAAGGTAAAGAGATCAAAACGTATCAAGTTGGTATCAGAGCAAGGTTAGTTTCTAGAGTAGATCCCTGTGGTTTATGGTTTTCATTAGATCTTTCTACACAAAGCTTGGTGAGGTACTCGAGAAGCTAGAAGACGCTAGGAGAACAAGGGGATCAAGGATGACAAAGCCAGATGATGATCCTAAGCAAATAGAACCACAAACTATGGAAGAAAAGGTGGCTACGCTGCAAACAAACATGAAGTCGATTCAAACCACCCTGGCAGAATTGACTGAATGTATTCATTCTCATACACCCAAGCCGAGGACGAAGTACAAGATTATACCTTTACCTGAAGCTTCGGAAGAAGAGGATGAGGAAGAAGAATAAGAAGAGTGAGTTTCTCAAAAGTTTTACTTCAACTAAACTTTATGGTAAGAATGTGAAAATTGATTTCCGAGTTGATATTCCACTTTATGATGGAAGTGTCGACGTAGAGAAACTAGATGATTGGATTGAACGTCTGCAGACATATTTTTCTTTCTTTGAATATGGTTCAAAAGAAAAGATTGCTTTCGCAGCATTGAAGCTACAAAAGCATGATGTAACCTGGTGGAAAGCTTATCAAAGACAAAACCAAGGTAAGGGAGTATTGTCGTGGAAAAGATTCAAGGCAGTTGTAAGGAAACAATTTTATCCGGTTGGATACCTTGAGGAGAGATGGTTCAAGTGGTACAACTTGAAGCAGTCATACAACCAGACCGTGCAAGAATATACTTCGAAATTTCAGAATCAAGCTATGGTTTTGGATTTGGACTTGGAAGATCATACTATCTATATGAAGTATATTTCTGGGTTTCATGAGTATATACAGAAGGAGTTGAAGATGTTTTCAGTAGATACTATTGCCGAAGCAAGTATAAAAGCTAATGATATTGAAGGCAGGCTTAAGAAATCTGATTCAAAGGGAAATACTAAGGTAAAATCTGGAGGTACCACTGTGAAAGTGGGTGAAAGGAGCAAAGAAAAAGGAAAGTCTAATGGCAAGGAAGGTTTATCTTGCACCCATTGCAAGCAAACAGGTCATGTTGTCGACAAGTGTTGGTTTAAGAACCCTCATCTAAAACCTAAAGGGTTGTAGAGGAAAGAAGCCAAGAAGGAAGCACTAGTCACTCAAACTCAAAAAGAAGTCCATGGACTAACGAAACCCAATTCAAAGATTTCTCTTATGATAGGGGCAAAAGAAAGACATTCAAAAGATGATCTTAGGGAGCAACTCTTCACAGTGAAGATACAAGTCAAAACATCAATAGTTGATGATGTTATTGACCCGGGAAGTCAGAAGAATTTCCTTTCAAATTATTTGGTGCAGAAGATAGGATTGAAGACTATCAAACATCCAAAACCATACCTTTTAGGATGGCTTCAAAAGGAATGAGGCTTACAAGTTTCACAGCAGTGCACGCTCAAATTTGCTCTAGATGAGTCATATATTGACGAAGTTACATGCGACGTAGTTCCTTTGGATGTCTGCCAGGTAGTACTAGGTAGCCCTTACCTATGGGATAGAGATGCAAATCTACTTAGGAGGGAGCAAAAGTACACCTTTACCAAAGATGGAGAAAGTTTTGTGATTCGGGCTATAGAATCTCCTACGGAGGGAGCAAGCTTAATCACAGCCACTCAGGCTAAGCGATTGGTGAATGCTAGCACGAAGTTCATTCTCCTTGTAATCCGTTTTCTTGAGGAGAAGCCGAGTAGAGTTTGTTTGGCAGCCTTGTATGCACAACAAGAAGACGACCTATAAAGGTTGAAGTTGAAGTATAAGGATTTATTTTCAGATGTCACGAGATTACCGCCAAAGAGGAGTGTGGATCATGAGATCATGTTGACCGGGGAGAGTTCTCTACCTAATGTAGGTATTTATCGCACAACCGTAGAGGAATCTAATGAGATCAAGAAACAAGTCCAGGAACTTCTAGAATTAGGAATGATATTGCAAAGTGCTCCACCTTGTGGATTAGCAGTGTTGTTGATGCCAAAGAAAGATGGAGGTTGGCGTATGTGTATTGATTATTGAGCATTGAACAAGATCACAATCAAGAATCGTTACCCTTTACCTAGGATAGACGACATGATGGATCAGTTGGAAAAAGCTTGTGTCTTTACAAAGTTAGATTTCAAATTAGGATACCACCAGATGAGAGTTCGAGAATATGATACATGGAATACTGCTTTCAAAACCAAACAAGGCTTGTTCGAATGGTTGGTGATGCCTTTTGGTTTGTGTAATGCTCCAGCGACGTTTATGCGTTTGATGAATGATTTTTTATGACCTTTTATAGAAGATTTTGTGATTGTTTACTTGGATGATATCCTAATATATAGCAGAACTTGGGAAGAGCATCTCGTTCACGTTGATAAGGTGTTTAAAGTGTTACATGAAGGACAGCTGAAGTTGAACGTGAAGAAGTGTGAGTTTGGGAAGGAAAAGTTGGTGTATCTCGGATTCATTGTTGGTGGTGGACAACGGAAGATTGATCCAAAGAAGGTTGAAGTGATCACTAAGTGGCCTAGACCTAGTACCGTAACTGAAATCAGAAGTTTCTTAGGGGATTGCACCTACTTGCGTAAGTTTATCCGGCATTTGTCGAATATTGCAGGACCATTACATGGTTTGACGGGAGCTAAGGCAAAGTTTGAATGGCAGAAACCCATGAAGATGCTTTTCAGTTACTAAAAAGGAAGATTTCAGAAGCACCAGTATTGGCATTGCCTAACTTACAACGTACTTTTGAAGTTGAGACCGACGCTTCTAACTATGCATTGGGAGGAGTGTTGTTACAGGATGGTAAACCAGTGGAGTACCATTCAGAATTGTTCTCAGGTGGTATTAAGAACTATGCACCTTATGACAAAGAATTTTATGCTTTATATCAATGTATCAATCATTGGAGAGTGTATCTCTAACGTAAAGAAGTAGTGGTACATCCAGATCACAAACCATTGGAGTATCTACATGCACAGACGAAACTACAACAAGCCCGGCACATGAAGTGGATGTCTTACTTGATGACTTTCAATATTCTCATTAAGTACAATAAGGGAGTAACAAACAAGTTGGCAGATATGTTATCTCGACCTCCAGTTCGAGCATTAATGGTGGCCATGAGAATTCAGCCAATTGTTCCTCAAGAGTATGCATAGTCATACGCATCCAGTAAAGACTTCAAGAAGGTGTAAAGATTGGTTTGAAAAGCGAGTATGAACTCCGAGATGGATTGTTATACAAAGGTCAGCTGCTTTGCATACCAGAAGATGGAGATCGTTTACAGTGGTTGAGAGAGGCACACACTTCCCGAGTTGCTGGACACTTTGGAATGAATAAAACTCTACTTAACCTCCGGCGTTATGTCTTTTGGCCGAAGATGCAAGATGATGTGGCTAAGTTAGTTCGAGGGTTTAAGTTGTGTAGCACTTTTAAGCCTTTTAACAGAAAACGTGGATTATATCTACCATTAACAGTACCATCGAGACCTTGGGAGAGTATTTCCATGGATTTTCTTGGTGAATTACCAAAGACCAAGTCTGGTTATGATTACTTGTTCCTTGTGGTTGACCGATTCAGTAAGATGATTGCATTAATTCCATGTACAAAGAAGGTAACGGGAGCCGGTGCATCAAAGCTCTTCTTTGAGCATATGTGGAAGCATTTTGGTTTACCTACTTCAATTATTTATGATAGGGATAGTCGATTCCTTAGTTACTTTTGGGATTCTTTGTGGAAGATGATGGACACTAGGTTGAAGAAGAGTACAGCTTTTCATCCACAAACAGACGGACAAACAGAAGTGGTCAACAGGAATATGGTTCACATGTTAAAGGGATATAATTCCAAGCATCCCAAAACTTGGGATGAGAGTTTAACATATCTACAATTTGCTTTCAATAGAGCAGTTCACAGTTCTTCGGGAAAATCTCCTTTCGAGACGTGTTATGGTTACTTACCACCTAGTCCTTTTGATCTAGTATTTTCTAGTAACACCTCAATGGGAGGGGAAGGAAGGAAGTGAACGACAAAAGGCACAGAAGTTCTTAGATAAGATATATACGATTCATGCAACTGTTGAAGCACAATTAAAGAAGTCACAATCCAGATACAAAGAAAAGCATGACAAGCATCTTGTGCCTTGTAATTTCGGTGTTGGTGACTTGATATTGTTCAAATTAGGTAAGGAACGACTGTAGGGGGGAGGTAAGAAGTTGAAGCCATTGAGGTGTGGACCATTTCGTATTATCGATCAGATTGGTGACAATGCCTTTCATCTGGATCTGCCACCTTATCTAGGAATGTACTCGGTAATAAATGCTGAATACTTGAAATTGTTTGAACCACCATTACTTGATCATGACGGTGACAACACCATGATCTTACCACGAGTAGAAGACTTGTGGTTTGATAAAGAGGAACCACTCAAGGAAGACTGCGTATTGGAACGAAGAGTGACTAAAACACGACAAGGAGAGAATGAAGCTTTTCTAATTGGATGTAAAGGTCAAGTTCCTAGCAAGGCAAAGTGGTTTCATAAATAAAAAGGGACCCTCGAGTTCCCTAACCTTCATTTTTAACTCTCACAGGAGTTCAAGTTCTTAAAAGGGGGACCCATGATACAGGTGTATCCGCACTCCTTTAGGGAACTTAGTTAACCTCAAGCTAAGTTGAGGGGAGAATCCTATTCTAGGCAGGAATCCTTGTTTAGGCAGAATTCCTAGTTAGGAAAGAGTTTGTTTTATGAAACACTCTTAGTTTAGGAAATAGATTCCTAATAGAAGACCTAGTCGGCTGAGTACGACAAAGTCTATAAATAGAGAGGTTTGGTTGTTAACTAAAACATGTACTAGATACAGAAAACCTAGCAAACAGTTTAAGGTTGATCCACTGTTTAAAAGATTGTGAGTGTAACAAAGAGAGAATTGTAATCGTTTTCTTGTTCATAATCTAGAGAAGATATTTTTCTTCATATTACTTTCTTATGTCTCTGTTTTCTAAATCTTTTCGTCTATTATTATTCTGAATTCCGCCTCTATAATAATAGCTTCCAAGGTAAAGAGATCATAACGTATCAGGGTAATCCCTCGAACCACTTCATAGCTTCTCCTGATAATCTAGATGGAAAATACTTGCATAGAACCGCATCATGATCTTCCCACTGTAATAAAGATCTCACATAAGATTTTATGTGTTGTACCGCACAGGTTGTCCCATCAAAAATATTAGTTAACACAGGTAAATTGCATTTAGGAGGTATTCCAATCATCTGTATTTGTCTTGCAAATGGCGTTTTCCTGCTTCTTCAATGGCCTCATCCAATTGTCGCCTTCCTCCCTCTCTTCTGGTGGTCATCATTTCTCTTACTTCTGCTAACTCCCTTAATATTTTCTCATTTATCACTGGGTCTTGTTGCATTGGCCTTTTCAACCTTGCTTGCCTTTCTCTATTTTCACGTCTGTTCTGTCATATTGCCTCTTGTAGTTCTTATTCTTCGGCTTCATCACTTCTTCTCCTACGCCTCTCTCTTTCATCCCTTGCGTGCATTCGGGCGTCATTGTACCTTTCATATTCCTTTGTACGTACTTGTGGAATTCTTGTCATTTTTCTGCCTTGTGGTATAATTCCTCCCTGTTCTCTATCAGCTTCCTCATTCTGGTTATGGAGTGTGTGATAACGTTCGCGTCCTCTCACTTGATTGTCATGATTGTTCTGACGCACAGCCTCTTGTAATTCTCGTTCTTCAGCTTCTTCTATTCTTCTCTGTCTTTCCCTTTCGCGCCTCAAGTTGGTCTGCTCGTCGTTGTATCTCTCAACTTCGTTTTCGCGCTCGTAGTGATTTCCTAGCATTTCTCTTCCTTGTAATATCATCCTTCTTTGTTCTGGGTCATTCCCATCATCTGGATCATGACGAACGCGACACCGCTCGCCTTTCTGTTCATGCCTATTATCTCTGTTACCCTCTTGTGTGCGGTAATCTTCTCCATGTTGTACGTACCGATCATCAATCAGTTATTGTTCCATGCGATGTTCACCGCGTGCATCCTGTAAATCTTCATTTATCTAAAAGATCTCCACCATGTTGTCCAAAGGAGGTTCTTGTCTAATATCTCTTCTACTTGACCTTGACCTTGAGCGCGTGATGCTTCTTGATCTTTGCTCTTGTAATCTTAGGTTCTCTTCTCTTAACTCATTATTCTGTCGCGTTAGATTCGCATGCTCCTCATCTTCTCTTCTCCTTTCTGCAACCAATCTCTGTCGAAGTTCTTCTATTGTCATGTTGTCTTCATTTCCTTTTATAAGTCCTTCCTCCACAGTTTTTTGTTCTTCTTCTTCTTTTGTTGAATCTGTTTATGAAGTATGAACACTTACTCTATCGTAATCGATAATTATATTCTGCATTGGTTCACTTTGAATCTGAGTTTGGACTTGATTTCCTCAGTTGTTTCTTTCTCCCATCCTTGACGATTCGACGATTTCGCTCCTTCTTATACCGGTGATTCTTTTACTCCTTCTAATTGCTACTGCTTGTTCTGCTGTAATTGCTTGCCTCACCATATTTTCTGTCTGTATCAATTTACTAACGATGATTGTTTTTCTGAAACAACAAAGATTGTTCACTGAATCATTTAAACTTTTCCAAGATTATGAAGATCTTCTAATTTGTTTTCAAGAAACTCCACCAACAGTGTATATCAATCCAATATGTTTCTAGCGCCAAAATGTAGTTGCAGAAAATCCTACAACCACATCCTTAATGAAATCTATAGAACAATTCAAATAATCATCATAAAATTCATGAGAACATTCATTGGATCTTTAATTTGAATACAAAATAACAAGAAAACTCCAACTTGGGGAATAAACAATCTTTGTCTCTCCTAAATTCCTTGTCTAAACTCTCCAAAAGATCTCTCTCAATACAAGGTCACTCGGTCCCTTATATAGGGATTTACATAATGGATGACAGCTAATAAACCCCCTTATTTTCGGATCTGGCGTGCGTCATTAACGCACACTTACATTGACTCTTTTCGCACGTGCTCTATAACATCGCATGGCTCTTCACACTTGTCTCGTGATTAGGCTGACGTCATCTGGTGCGTCATTCTGGATAAGCTTTATACGATTGCCTTCGCTCGGTCTTCATCATTGTCTCACATACTTGATTGGTGTGCGGTATTTTGTATCTACACAATAATTTTTATTTTTGTTTCTAGTATTGAATGATCCTCGTCGGCCATGGTGTCCTAATATAAAACATCGGTCGGAATACAAAACTTAGGTTATCATGAAATGCACGGCTGACTCGGCGTCTAGGTCTGAGTCAATTCCTGACTCGCATCGAGTCAGCAGTCAGACTGTTTATTTTCTATTTCGAGTCATATCTGACTCAAACATAATCTCTGATTCGGACCCGTTTAACTCAGGTAACAAATTATCCCTGTCTGATGGGACCAAACCACTGACTCATAAATTTTCGAGTCAGTTGAGTCAGATCTGACTCAAACAACATAGAGCCACTTACAGATGAGTCAGGTGATTTCATTCAGATCCGAACAACTCATATCCATACAACTCAGATGAGTTAGGAGTAAACAAACATAGTGCAAGTTTGGTCCTCGTTGTTGAATCTGCCTCACAATCCATCTTAAAATACAAACATACTCACCAGATTTTTAGGCCATGGAATAGAAAACAAAGTCCATGAGCATTCGCTCTCGGGACTTTTAAGATTTCATAGAGCAGCCACCGCAATTTAAGTGACACCATGGTAGTGGACGGTATTAGACACTATTATATGTATGAATTAGATAAAGATGGGTCATATTAAATTAAACAAGGAAAAAAAATATTTTTGTTACAGGGAAAGCCAATTTAAATAAGGAGAAAGCTGACTTAGGTTAAAATAAGTTGACTTAAGGTCAGGAACAATCAAATCCATCGAGGTCCGAAGATTTGAATGCTTTAGTTTCTCTATGTTATGAAGCAGAACAGCTTGACTGTATGTTCCGAACATCACAACGAAATTTGCTCAATTTTCAAAACTCGGTATTCACTAATTACCCTTACTATTTTATTTTATTTATTAACCAAGGTATTTTATTATCCATTCGACTTCCTCCGTACCATATATATAAATGGAGGGACCAATTCTCTTAGATTAAGAAAAATGCCTTGAATTCATCATTTTTCATGTTTTTTCATGTTTTACCCTTTGTCTTATTACTAACATAATTTTCTATGTACAATAAATAAGGACGTATTTGTAAGAAAATTCATCTTGAAAATAGGACTCCGCCTATCTATTGTTACAATCAAAATTCCGCCTATATAATAGGTATGGAGGGAGTATATATTCTGCTCATGTTTAGGTAGAATCCAATTATTGATAGCATCTTCACCAGTTGTTGTAACATTGGAAATCAAAAACATGTTTGAAAAGAAAGAATCTGTATATAACCCAAAAGAGAAAATTAATATTAAATCAGATATGTACTCCCTCCGTCCCACTATTAAGTGACCTATTTATTTTTAAGTTTTGTCCCACTATTAAGTGACCTATATCACTAAACAAGGAGATATTCTAAAATTATCATTTTAATTGATTACAAGAAATATAAGAAATATGCATAATTTGATAGGCATGTTTATATTCGTTACGTAGGTGTTTTAAAATGTTTTTCAATGGTATGAAGTTTGCGAACATCCATGGTGTAGTTTGAGAGACAAATCATTTCAAAATTTCACTAATTATTATCCATAAGGGTATAATTATAAAAAATGCTTAAATATACTCTTTTCCCTTACTTGTCTTAAAAATTGTGCAAACTTGAATTAGGTCACTTAATAGTGTGATGGAGGGAATAGTACATTAAAAAAAACCTTAAAACTGTTCCTACTGATTATCAACGGATCAAATCAAGAGAGATACAAAGTATGGAGAAAATAATTGTTGATAACCAACTAATTAGTATGAAAAGCAACTACCCAACTACACTAATCAAGTTGATCTTGCTGAGAAATCTTTCAGATTGAACTACAAAAATAAGCAAAACACGGTTTCATGCATCACAATATGAGAGCAAGGTGCTTTGAAAACCGAATACAGTAGATAATAATTTGGAGGTTTCGAAAACAAGATACATAAACGAAGAACCGGTGATACAGAAAGAACAAGGTGCTTTGAAAAACGAATACAACAGATAATATTTTGGAGGTTTCAAAAAAAAGATACAGAAACGAAGAACCAGTGATACAGAACCAGTGATCTTGTTGTTCATGATGGCGGTGTAGTAAGTAATGACTAAATGTCAACTTTTTTCCACCCCATTGACAATAAATCAACTCTCATTGACCAGAAGTCAGATTTCCCCCTTTCCCGATAGCAAAAATCAAAAAAAAAGTTTAAAATATTATAATAGTTGCAACAAGAACACCATTACTTGCAAAGTTTCGCACATCCAAGTAAATTAAGCAAGTATGTTCAAAAAAGCACAATACATTTGTATCTTCCATCATATACAGGATCCAAGATGAACGAGTGCACGAATAACCGATTTCATGGTAATGTACTTATGTTTTAACAATCAAACAAAATAAAATTGCCTATGATTAGTGTGGGAGCTGACTGTATGGTGGATGTTTTGGAAGCAGAGTTAGGATGCAGAGTGGAGAAATTGCCTATCAAATATTTGGGTTTGCCATTGGGTTCTACTTCAAGATGTTCTTCTGTCTCGGACGAGGTGATACAGAGAATGGAGGTCAAGTTAGCAACATGGAGGAAGAAATTTTTGAACAAAGCTGGCAGGTTAATAAAGAGTTGTCTTTCTAGTCTTCCTGTATACTTTCTTTCTCTTATTCATATTCCTGCAAGTGTGGAGTTCAGGTTAACAAGGCTCATGAGAAATTTTTTATGGGATTCCAATGAGAACGAACGGAAAATGTGCTTGGTGTCTTGGTTGAAAATTTGTAAACCTAAACACTTAGGTGGATTGGGTATAAAGGATTTGAGATGTATAAGTAAGGCTTTGAAAGCCAAGTGGGTTTGGAGGTATTCTAGGGAAAAGAAGGTTTTATGGCGAAGGGTTGCAGCAGAAATTTAACAATAATCCAGAAGTTTTGATTCCTACAGATGATGTTAGACCAAAAGGAAGAAGTATTTGGAAGAACATTATTAATACCACTTCATTTTTGCATGACCACGTCGATTTTAAGCTGAAGAATGGTAAAGGAATTCGATTTTGGCTGGATAATTGGTGTTCAACAAGTCTTTTGAAAGATAGATTTCAAACTATATATAAAGTTTGTAGAAGGAAGCAAGCTTCTATATCTGACATGTTTGTGGAGGGTTGACTTAGTTGTGATACAAGAAGGAATCTGTCAAGTAGTGAACAACTTCAATGGGATAGGCTTTGTAATGACCAGTCCAAAATGCAATATTTAGGACATACGAAATCTGTCGAAAACAGTCATATAGGATAAATATTATCCGTCCTAAAGTCTGTCATATTTCAGTACATGTTACAAGCTCGTCAACAATACTTTGACGAAGTTGTTAAATTTCACAACTTTTGTCAACAATGCTTTAACGAAGTGTCTGAGCATAGAACTTCTGGCGACACCACAGCTACTAACTCCATTGCGACAACCATCAAATCCTCCAAATGGGCATTGAAAGATGGTGTTATCTTGTGAATCAGAAGGTGCAAGGTAATAGGTCCCGGGATGTTCAAGTAGATTTCTTTTCTGAGTATTGAAACCTAATATCTATAACTACCTTGAAAACAAGAGAGAAACATAGAAGGTGAACGTCAAAGGCATCAAGAGAAAACAGAAGATTTTAATTCGAAAATCCTAAAGGAGAAAGGTTAAAGGTAATCCTGTTTATAGACGGGGAGTAACAATACCGAGTTTTCAATCACCCAGAAATGTCTTCCATGTCGTCAGAATTTCTCTCTCCTTATTGAAATTTATGCTTGAGACCGAATCGACATTGCAATTTTATATTTATTGACTAGTTATTTGTATGAAACCAATCACGCTGTTTTCTTTTTGTTTTTCTTTTTAAATAGCATAAAACATTGATCCTAAACTACTTCCTAGATTGAATCTTCGTTTAATAACTTTTAGCAATTACAGGACTGTGGTCCCAACCTTTTCAATGAAAGGGATCCCAAGAACCATGATATCCCCAAGTGGTTCTCACAGGGGCGGATCCAGCCCATTGCAAAGGTGTGCATTTGCGCCCCTGTTCAGCTGGCTCCAAAGCCTAATTTAAGGCCAAATTGAAGGCCTGATTTTGTGTTTTTTGCACCCCCAAAATTTTTTTTATAACCCCAAGGTAATCTTTGAACCCCATTTTAGAAATCTTGCCTCCACCTCAGGTTCTCACTAGAGAAATATTACACTAATTCTTTTTCCACCTGGCTAAATTGGGGTCTATGACACTTAATTGGGGCCTATGAATTACTTCAACCAACCTAAAGAGAAGGATATGGGGTGTCTAAAAGATTGTAAAAATACTAAATTAACCCTTAAAGAAACCTTACTTATTCTAGCACAAATACAAATACAAAATCATAATCACTTAATTAACAAATACAAAAATCATTAACCAAACTCAAAAAAAAAAATCAATTTCCATCAAAATCAAAACTAAATCATAATCAATCACAAACAACAATTGAAATCTAATTTCTTTTTGGATTTTGAAAAACAAAACTCAAAAACAAACAATTCAAGTGATTGAGTTAAATCCATTTAAACCATTTCTTCTAAGAGGTACTCTACAATGATTTGCTTCTAAATCTTTAAAATTCACTCATCAGATTTTCTGAAAATCCACCCTGAATTGGTTTATAGGTGCACCATATTTGTAGCATAAATCGGTTTTTGTTGTGAACCTACATAACCCGGTTCCGGGTTGATCTGATGAACATCAACTATAATCGGTTTACTCTAATGCACATATCAACTGATTATGGGTTCAAGTTCGGATTTGTATAGAAATCAGGAATCAGATCATTTTGGACCATATGTAATCCGATTATTGAGTTAAAAATCGTCTGTTCTTCTGTAACCTTTTCTTCCAACAATCGGATTACATTATCGTCCATATAAACCGATTCTGAAAAGCTGCAGCAAACTACCTACAAAATCGGACTTTATAAATGTATCAGAAGTCCGATTCTATTACAAATTTTATGAATCCAATGTACCCAAAAAAGAAAACCACTTTCATTCATTAAGCTTGGTTCAAGTTTGCAAAATACAATATAAGAAAGCGACAAAATATAAGCATCTGATAGATCAAGTTTTTAACATAAGGAAAATACTCATTCCAACAAATGGATACCTTCGTTTGATCCGGACCGATCAATTCCTCTCATCGCCTTATGTTGGGATCGTATTTTTTCAGCCACTCCTTGGTAACCTACGATTCCTCATGAAACCTATCTATCGGTGGTAATGGACAATCTTCACGTACTCTAAGACCGATATAAAGTATGTTGTTATGGTTGAATAAAACAATTATCCGACCCTTAAGCGATGCATCCCAAATGGTGTATTTTGGTGCGCATGTATAATATGTTCCCTTACCAAATAGATGAACAACGAAACTCCGCGTTTCCTACAAGAGATGACCACATAGAGGTATTTCCATCCAATACTCTCGGCTAATTGGTTCATTCCCCTTTGGCCCTTGTACTCTAGCAACCATTTTTCCAAAACTCACTTCTTTATCTTGTCTTGTTTTTCCTTCCTTCATCATCAATATGTAAAATTCCTTGTTTTCTTGTAGGCGTAAGGCCATTATCTTTCTAAAATATTCGCATTGGGTTAGGTTCTCATCGTCCGCCAAACTTATATGACCTATTTGTTCCTACGTAACATGATAACCACAATTCCCGTCTGCATCCACGTCGTCGGTAGATAACACATAGGGCTTAACGATTTCAGGAAGTTTCGAATAATACTCCTCGAATATGGTGTAACACGTTCGATGGGGTCTACCTCGTTCATCCCTAGGCATTCTTTCATCACCAAGAGCGTCCCTTAGAGTCACCATAGAACCCATTTGTCTTGCTTGTCCCTTCCATGCGTGTATCCTTGATACTCGTGTTGTACTCGCTTGACTCTCTTGAGAAGGAACGATTAGATCGTTTGGCTCATCGTCTATTGTTGGCGCTTTACTTTCTTGAGAAGGATCGATTGGATCCTCATGTTTCCAAGGAACGATTGGATCATTTGTAAGGACCATATGTGCACTACTTGTACCGCTTTTTACCTTCTTTGGTCGACCCATTTTCCTCTTAGTTGGTGCCTCTTCATTCTCAATTTGTGAAGGAACGTTTGAAACATTTGTCTTGGCTTGTGCACTACTTGTCCAGCTTTCCCCCTTCTTTGGTCGACCCCTTTTCTTTGGAACCTGCGCCTCTTCATATTTAGCGTCTTCATACTCATGTTGAGAAAAGTTTCTTTTATGACTCAATAACGGGTTTTTTCCGGTACTCATTGCAACCTTAAACTCGTTCCTTTCTTCCTTCCTATCCATGTTGGTAGGTGGTCTACCCGTCGGTGATAGCACCGTTGGTCTCCGACCGGTACCATATGGGGGTTAGCGGCTAGTTTTAAGTCGTACATCAAAAAAAATCGTCCCAAACCATCCTTTTTTGCGAATTTCTCGATGAGTTCTCTTCCAATATCCGTGTCCACAAAGGATTCGAGTGGTTCTTCGGTTGGGGGTGGTTTGAAAGTTAGTTGCTTCCAAAACGGATCAATGATTTCAAAAGGAGTTCCTTGTTAGTACCTCGCAATCATGTGACGACACGAAAATCCGAAGGCCGTCATCGTCATACATGAACATACAATTCTTCTTCTCCCCATCTACTTTTCCACAAAATATTTGTAATCCTTCATCATAGAAATGGTTTCCCAGTGAGACACCTTATAGTTTAAACGTCTAATCAACCAATGGTAATCCTTGTATCTTGTGATGATTTTCATCCAACTCTCTTCCATTTGCGTGGTTATCTTGACGATGTCAGCCTTGGTGTATTCATGGATGGCTTACCGTTTTGGCTCCCTCGGAGAAAGCTTTTCAAACTTCCATGAGATCCTTCCGCGATACTTGTCGCCTCATTCTTGTAATGCATGTGTTGGTAGGTGTAAGCATACACAAACTTTTCCTTGTACGGATCCAACAATTCCTTCAAGCAATAAACCACACATTTCTCGTAATCCTTCTTCCATGGCCTAATAAAACTCTCTAAATAGGATTCGAACTCGGCCACGGACATTGAGGGTACCATTAAATCCCAATGATGTTGAAAAGCCTTCCATAGTAACCCATTCGCTTCATACTCCGATTTCCTTTTCTTCTTGTCCTCCTCTCGTTGCTCCGGAGTTATTTTTTGAAGACGCTCATTTTCGGCTTTTTCAAGAGCGGTACCTTTTTGTGGCTTTTGGCCTTTGGATATGACCCCTACAATTACTTATAATATTGCATTGTATGTGCCATGTGTAAATAAAATGCTTAGCATCCGGAAAAACCACTCATATGGCATTCATTGGTGCTTGGTCCTTATCCGTTACTATGATACTCGGAGTTTTATCGCCACGGTATATCTCCTTCAAGGTCTCTAGCATCCAAATAAAACTCACATCATTCTCCCGGTCCATAAACCCTCATGCTACCGTGAAAGTTTGCTTGTCGGAAGTATGGCAAGCAATGTTTAACAACGGCATGTTGTAATTGTTAGTCTTGTACGTACAATCTATTAACAAAATTTGATAGAAGCATTGGGACAACTTGATCATATCTGTATGCGCCAAGAAAATACGAGTCACTTTTCCTTCCAATACCTTCTTCCTCATTGTGTATCAGTGTTTATCGGCTAACCACTGAGATTGTCCCATAACCGCTCTACATCCCATTCCCTCTTCCTAAAGGCTTCTCTTGCCATGTAAATTTACCTCAAAGTGGAAAAGTTATTCTTATCATCCTCCTTCATCTTACTAAGGATGTCACTTGGTTTACACTCTTTCATCGACCTTACCATCTCCAATCGATGTGGTTTCAACCCACAAACGGCCGCGTGTCCAATAAGAGATTCCGGATCATCATGATTATGACAACCATTCATCACTTTAGAGAGCTTGTATACCTTACCATTGGGTCCCTTGGGTCTATTAACTATAATCTTAAACGGGCAACCATACTTCTTTGATTTAGTAATGTATTCCCTTGTCGTCTTCTTCACGTACAATATGTCCTTTGCCCAGTGACTTTCTTGTTTTCCACCTCTCTCACAAACAAGTTCCAAACGATCTTGACTTGAAAGACGACCTAAAACTAACGCGCATTTGATCTATATGCCCTTGTCTATAAACCATTGCTTTGCATCGTTTCTTTCTTTCCATTCCAAATCGGTGAAATAGTGGGCAGAGGTATCAGGACTCAGCAGAGATACGGCTTTGGGATGATCTTCCTCAAACGCCACACCAATCTACAATAAATATCAACAAGTTGAGGATTCAAAATCGGTTTATATGTTACAGTCGAGACAACCAATTGTCAGTAATCGGTTTATATGTGCAACTATAACGTCCAATTAAGGACTTAACGAAAAAGTTTCAAAGTTCACAATCGGTTCATGTCACGTATCATGTAATCCGATTTGTGTTATCATTTGTCCTAGAACTTTTTGTCTCCACAATTGGATTACATATATACGTAAATAATCTGATTGTGAACTTCGTGTATTGTACGTGATTATTCAAGTGAAGAAATCGGATTATACACATCACCAACAAAAACCGATTTTCCTCATGTACCCATCGCGCCCAAAATTTTACTACTATCGGTTTATGTGGTGACTAACAACAACCGATTGTTGTACCCAATTTGGGGATTTTACACAAAATCGGTTTATATGGTGCTATCGAATAAACCGATTCTGGGTTAAAGTTTTGAAAAATTATCCCTTTTTGGCCGATTGGGACATGCAAATACATGTTTGTAGATCTTTACAAATCATACCTGTCTATTTGAAGCATTACCACCTTCTTCTTCCCGCAGAAATTGTTCTTGTGCTTGAATAATATCCTCAAGCATTATTTGGTTGACATTCTCTTCTTCATTCAACAAATTATCCAATTCGGTAGGATCGAAATCATGATTATCTGATGCACCCACTTCTTCATCACTACTAGAGTCTTCATCGTCACTATTTTTTTTTGAAGGAAAAATATATTAATAACAGAACAAACAGAGTTTACAACACAGAAAGCAACCTATCAGAAATACATACAGGTGGATGGCTATTCCAAACATTATTTACACGAGATTTCCTGGCTAACCTAGCTAAACTATCTGCTGCCTCGTTCAGATTACTCTTCACATATTTGCATACAGAAGTCCCCAATAAAGAAATTCCATTTTGACAATCTTGCACATAGGATAAGATGGTCCAAGGGATGTTTGAAGGATCACCATTAACAACATTAACCAGTGTAAGATTATCAGAGATGAAGATGATGTTTTGAATATGCAATTCCTTAACCCATTCAATAGCTGTCAAAAGAGCCTGAGCCTCGGACTCTATGATTGAGTTTGCAAATGTTGGCCAACATCGGGATGCTGCGAATTCACCATTGGCTCGATATAAGATGACTCCACAACCTACATAACATGAAAATTTCTCCAGTGAAGCATCTATAAACATTAAGTGAGCATTAGGTTACTGATTCAAAGCTGAAGGATTGAATTCATGCCGATTAGATAAAACTACAGCAGCAAACTAATTCTTCTGAAGACTCAAATAAAGTTTCCGAGTTTGAACCAGAGACTCTAACTGAATTTGAATTTTATGAAAAGTGGCAACAGGGCATTGAGTCTTATTTTCCATACCAACGTTGCATCGCGCTTTCCAGATCTGCCACAAAATTAAAATGTAACCTCTGGAGAACCATAAGTAATTTTGCATCAAATCAATTTAAAATCCAGTCTTTTAGGGAACCAAATTTATGGATAATAGCAAATATTTGAGGACATAACTGAAACCAAATGGCTCTGGAAAAATCACAATAAAAGAAAAGATGATCGAAAGATTCAGGATATAAGTTGCAAAGAGGACAAAGGTCATTAACAACAATTCCAAGTTTAAATAGATAATCTTTCAAAGGTAAAATATTTTGGAGGCATTTCCACACAAACAATCTAAGTTTTGGTAAAGTGTCCATATGTCATAACCTGAGCCATTGTTGTTGTTGTTGAGCAGTAGTTGTACATTGATTAGCTAACACGGCTTTATACACAGATTTTGCAGAGAAATTTCCAGATTGAGTGAGTGACCACTGTTAATACCCGATTTTTGGTTTAGGTTCTACCCGTCCTAGCCATAGCCCATCCAATGCCCTAGAGAGAGTAGAGATAAAGAGAGAGAAAAAATGGATCCTTCTATTGTACCATATGTCTCTTTATATAGACTTTTCAAAATCTCTTATTTTTATGATATCATCCCACATGTCATAAACCTCAATAATTACTGCCAATGCCATTCCTTCTCTAATACAACCTCCTCATTTCCTATTAATTCCTCCCTTGTCCTTTCCATCTTATGGATTCTTTCTTACTGGACTTGGGCTTTAGTCCCCATGTTTCATGTTGGGTTTACCTCCCTTTCGGGGCACACTAGCTCGTCTAATAGGTAATATTTTTCATGTATCACCATTAAGTCCCCTGACTACTGGGTCAATTGTCAAATGACCCGGTAGTCACATCGTGCCTCATCTTAAGCTCTATTTTTCAACGGTACTCATTATTCTCTGATGATGCCATCCTAAAGTCCCCACTATAGGATGCCCCATATCTAGTTGTCATATTTATTTCTCTTATTGAGAGATCCACAGCTTCTTGGATATACCTTGACCCTGGAAATCTTATCTGCGCTTATATCTCCATCCTACCTTCGGGGTGAACTAGTACGCTTATTAGTGTTGAAGGAGGAGGTGGTCATGTTGGGGTCTCTTAGGGTGATACATTAAAGGCGCGTAAAACTTATGACGAGCATGAGGATATTGTATCACTTGTGTGGGGGTTACAGTCGTCTGATGAGATTATGGACAACGTCCGCAATTTGGTAGACGAAGCTGATCGGAATTTGGCTTTGGCGAGTGTTTTGTGAGTAGGCGCGTTTAAAGGTGGAGACTCGGGATGTAAATACTACCCGTTGTCATGCGTTGATAGCCGGCTAAACTTGTGCGGGTAGTTCCAGTGCTCTTGGATAGGCGAAGCGTGTCGTTTGGAAATATTAGAGCAAGCCTACTCCCTTCTTTTAGTTTCAAGGGAACGCGGCGTTTGGTGTCTCACCTTTGTGAGGATGGGTGCTTCTTCGTCGTGATTATGTTTGGGTGGGAAGAACGCGCCTTCAGAGGTTAAACCCTTGTAATGGAGGTAGGTGCATATGGGTAAGCAGAACGCGCCTTCAAAGGGCTTTTTTTTTATCTTCGTTTTTTAATTTGAAATATTGTTGTTCGTTTGTATAGCAAGGGGTTACTGGGTGGAGTGGACGTTTGCTGAACGCGCTTACTCCCCCCCCCCCCCCCCCTTTTTTT
>NW_020622934.1:20448689-20484582 GCF_003573695.1 Papaver somniferum | reverse complement strand
TTGTCATTTTATTTCAAGGGTTTTGGGTGGGGCGGGCGTTGGTTAAAACGCTCCTACTCCCCCACCCACCACCCACACACACACTTTTTATTTTTGTTCGTTTGTTTCAAGAGTTTTGGGTGGGGCGGGGGTTGGTTAAAACGCGCCTACTCCCCCCTCTTTTTCTTGCCTCGAAATTTATCGGTTAACCAGGCGTCTTTGGCTGCCCTGAGACTTTTTTGAAGAACTTGATACTTTTGCAGGATTTGCCAGTCAATCAGGCACCTTTGGCTGCCCAGGGACTCTTTTGAAGACTTACAGTCAATCGGACGCTTTTGGCTGTCCCGCGGCTTTGTATAATGTGTTAGTCGATCAGGCGCCTTTGGATGCCCTAAGACTTTTTGTAGAATTTGTCAGTCGATCAGGCGCCTTTGGATGCCCTGAGACCTTTTTGTAGAATTTGTCAGTCGATCAGGCACCATTGGCTGCCCTGAGACTCTTTTGAAGACTTACAGTCAATCGGGCGCCTTTGGTTGTCCCGCGGCTTTGTATAATGTATTATTCGATCAGGCGCCTTTGGCTGCCCTGAGACCTTTTTGTAGAATTTGTCAGTTGATCATGCGCCCTTGGCTTCCTTGAGATTCTTTTGAAGACTTACAGTCAATCGGGCGCCTTTGGTTGTCCCGCGGCTTTGTATAATGTGTTAGTCGATCAGGCGTCTTTGGCTGCCCTGAGACCTTTTGTAGAATGTCGGTCAATCAGGCGCCTTTGGCTGCCCTGATACCTTTTGTAGAATTTTTCAATCAATCAGGCGCCCTTGGCTGCCCTGAGACCTATCTTGGAGCCTTTTTGTATATCTGTGACCCATCTTGGAGCCTTTTTGTGTATCTGTGACCCATCTTGGAGCCTTTTGTGTATCTGTGACCCATCTTGGAGCTTTTTGTGTATCTGTGACCCGTGTTGGAGCCTTTTTGTGTATCTGTGACCCGTTTTGGAGCCTTTTTATGTGTTTGTGACCCATCTTGGAGCTTTTTTGTGTATCTGTGACCCATCTTGGAGCCTTTTTGTGTATCTGTGACCCATCTTGGAGCCTTTTTGTATGTCTGTGGCCGACTGGGTGTCTATGCATCCCGTAGCCTTTTGTAAATTTGTCAGTCAATCAGGCGCCTTTGGATAACCTGAGACCTTTTGTCAGTCAACCGAGCGCCATTAGCATCCCGGGACCTTTTATAAAGTTTGTCAGTCAATCAGGCGCCTTTGGCTAACCTGAGACCTTTTGTCAGTCAATCAGGCGCCTTTGGCTAACCTGAGACCTTTTGTCAGTCAATCGAGCACCATTAGCATCTTGAGACCTTTTGTAAAGTTTGTCAGTCAATCGGGCGCCTTTGGCTTTCCCGAGACCTTTTGCAAATTTGTCAGCTGATCGCGCGCCTTTGGCGTTCCCGCAACCTTTTCCAAATTTGTATTTGTTCAAGCGGCCTCTGTGGACCCTTGCTAGCATGGTTCCCGGAACACTTTACTAGAATTTTCTCTTTGTTGTGTAGCCGATCATGAGATTCAAAAACAAAATCATATATATGCTTTGTAAACTTAATGAAGTGAAAACCTACTCATGTGACTAGGTGATATGCATACTTCATGAATGGCACATATTGGTATTCAAGAAAGCTTCAGACGCCTCATGCTTTAAATAATCATACGAGCATATAATCGACAGAGAAGTCTATTTTATTCTGTGTATTAGTGAAAAGTGTAAGGTAGAGAGATTATTCCGAAGGTAACATGCAGTAAACATATTCAAGATGCTTCTATAGAAAATGGTAAACAAGCATGTTTATCATGCCTTTTCATAGTAACTCGTGCCTCTCAAAATGCAATAACGTTTTATTGTGTATACATATATTTTCAGGGCATTAGATAGCATACTGTTCGAACTTGACTATGTACTAAACATGTGGGCATAGTTGCATTCCTGTGTTAAGCACGTGTTTTTTTTTTTTTGGAAGGTAGTAACAGAACGAGACTTTTCATGCTAGCCAAAACACGCAGCCGGACATGAAAATTCATTTTGGTACATGCAATTCAGAGATCGGGCAATTTGGATATAAGTTATAGGGTCGTAACCGCCTTAATGACTTGGACAAAGCGCGCCTTAGGAAGAAGTTATAGGATGCTAGCGGTTACGTTGTTGTGCTCACCATGTCCACGCTCTAACTATCTGCCGATTTCGTGATTTTTCTTGACTATGGATCCTCCAGATTGCAAGGAGGCGATGACGCGACCCTTGTCAATGGTAAAATGACCCATGCAACTCCATGCTCGGCATTCATCTTTGCAGTGAGTAGTAGATGACTAGTTGTAGTAGTCAGCGTAGCATCATATTTGGGGCAAAGTCGTGTGTACATTACAATCGCGTGATCTTCCCTGATCTTGCTGATCTTCAAGTTTTCAGTTTAGGGTTCATTGCGATCTTACAAACACAGCTGCGAGATACACTCCGAGCTTGCAAGAGGATTGATGATCATGTATTTTATGAAGTTCGTTCAGGCTCATGTGTTCAAGCTTTAATCTAAGAACAAACGCAGATTTCCAGGTGAGTGACAAGTAAAAATCTTGTAAAAGTAGTGGGTACTCATCTTTGTAGAGATCAGGTGATGGTTATGGATAATGGGATCAGGCTTGTTAGTGGTAAGGAGGTATCTCTGGTATAGGCAATTGGTGAAGCCGAGGACAGATAAAATTGGTGTTAAACAGCCGAGTTCAGGCGAGCTTCTCTGTAGGTTTCGTCGAACACTTAACAAGCGTCAGGATGGTGGCTGGGAGATGGATCATTTGTGTGATTCTGAGGGGTACAACACTCCTTAGTTCCTTTTCTCCTCGAGTCAGGATGGTGGTCACTACGAGAATGGGAAACACTGATAGTGTTGTCATATGTTGAGCCGGTAGCAGCTAAAGGCAAAAGACGCGGGTGTTGTATGATGTGGTTGGAGATTATCGGTGGATCGGCATTGGTGTGTCCAAATGACGCTGACAAGGTTTACGCTGGATGCTGTATATATATCGTAGCAGGGAAGCGGCTACTGTCGTGGTATGATTTTGTTTTCAACTGGAATCACATTGTACAATTCGTGAAGGGAAAAAATCGGGTTTGAGTTAATGAAAACCTAGGAACGCGTTTCCTTTGAAACTCAATTCCTAGTTACAGCAAAGGATAAGAGTAGATTAAACAGGTTAGAAGATAAACTTATTTCTGTTGTATTATGTTAGCCGATCGGCCATTGTTTCTTGAGCTCCGATGATGGTCGAAGCCAGTCTTAGTTCTGTATAGTCGGAGACGTCAGGAAAAGCGCTTATGTTACGTTCGTTGATGGCGGCAGTATCTACGGGCGCGGACATGATTTGGGAGAAAAGTCTTCAAACTTGGTAGTGAGAACAGGCTAAGGAACTCGAGCAATGTTGGTGGGATTTGGTATAGTCGGGAGGGAAGGAAGCGGCGCTAACTTGCATTGATGAGATCAACGGTGTTGTCACGAAGGCGTATGTCATCAGCTTCTATTGGTGTTGTAGTGGCTAAAGCACGGAACTGACGTAAGACGCGGCTATTATCTCTTTGTTGATTTAATCATTCGTTGGTGGCGTGCTGCATGATATTCATCGGCTGAAAGGCCTGCTAGAACAAAAGTATCCCCACCTTCCTTAATCGGAGATTTCACCAAAACTTGTTGTCGGAGCTTGTCTTCGGCGGACTGATTATTTGAAGGAAAGGACTAAGCTTGTGTCAATGTAGTTTGGTGCCACCGGATAGGAGGAAGGAAACACTGGTGTTTGTTAATGGAGGTAGTGACCATGGACGTGGAAAGAGCCACGCAGAGATAAGTTTTCAGGTCGTCATAGAGGAGATCGACTATTTATAAAATATATAGGCGAATAACTAAAAAGAAACGTTGTTGGGAAGGAGGAGACGCTTGTGCTTGTGACTTACGAGCGCGGAGATGGTTTAATCACATAGAACAAAGACAAGCTGCTATGATGGAGTGTGAGCAAGTGGGGGAAGGCACTCGGGAGAAAAATGCGGAAAAATATTTATTAGCGGCTATGAGCATAAGGGTGAAAGGAAAGGCGATTGGGGATTGAATGGCTAGGCTAGGTACGAGCCTCCGGGTGCGGTCGCTAAATGTTAATACTCGATTTTTGGCTTAGGTTCTACCCGTCCTAGCCATAGCCCATCCAATGCCCTAGAGAGAGAGTAGAGATAAAGAGAGAGAAAAAAGGGATCCCCTTATATTGTACCATATGACTCTTTATATAGACTTTTCAAAAGTCCTTCTTTTTATGATATCATGTCACATGTCCTAAATCTCAATAATTACTGTCAATGCCATTCTTTCTCTAATACAACCTCCTCATTGCCTATTAATTCCTCCCTTGTCCTTTCCATCTTATGGATACTTTCTTAGTGGACTTGGGCTTTAGTCCCCAAGTCCCCATGTTTCATGTTGGGTTTACCTCCCTTTCGGGGCACACTAGCTCGTCTAAGGGGTAATATTTTTCATGTATCAACAACCACCTAATACAATCATCTCCAGAGTAAGGAAGTCGAATGCACTTGATTTTCTCAATTTGAGCAGGGGTAAACAATTCAGCAAGAGCAGCATCATCTGATTCCTTTGAATAGAGATCGATGAGCTGAGATACCTGAGTATAATCTTGGAGATGATACTCAGTTGGCCTAACAAGGGGTTCTGACTTCATAGTAACCCTATTGTCCTGCCAAATGCTAATATCCTGACTATTTTCTACATCCCATATATGATATTTCCTAACAATTTCTAAACCTTTAGTTATGTCTTTCCACACCCAAGTACCCTTGTTCCTAGCAACTAAATGTAGAGGTTTATGTTTCGGGAAATATTTGGATTTCAATACTTTACTACATGGGTTCTTAGGATGAGTGACCAATCTCCATGCCATTTTTGTAAGCATAACTAGGTTGAATTGTCTAAGGTTTTTAAAACCCGTACCACCATGTCGCTTCGGAATACACAAGCCTTTCCAAGCCCTAGGGTTTAAACCCTTCTTTTTGGGGTGATGTCCCCACCAATATCTACGATGCAATGTATCTAATTGTTTTAAAATAGAATTAGGAACTGGAAAGCATGTCATTTGATAAGAAGAAACAGAATTCAAAACAAACTATATTTTGATTGCTCTTCCATCTTGAGGGATAAGTTTTTCTTTCCAACCATCTAACTTTTTCTGCATTTGTTCTACTAAAGGTTGAAAACTTAAAACCTTGGATCTATTGAGAAACAGGGGTACCCCTAAGTATCTATTAGTGAGTTTCATAGTTTTCATTTGTAACATGTTAGCTATCTCAGATTGGCGGCGACTTCTAGAAATATTCTTGCTAAATGCTACAGCACTTTTAATAGGATTAATGGCCTGACCAGAAACACGACTAAACCTCAGAAGGATCTCTTGAGCATACCTAAGTTCGGAAGTTTTAGCTTTCAAAAATAACAGAACATCATCCGCGAAAAACAGATACGAGATCGATGGTCCAGATTGAGAAGGTTTAACACCATGAAGCAATTTATTATTCTCAGCCTGAATAAGGAGTCTGGACATAGCATCCATACATATAATAAACAAATATGGATATAGACAATCACCTTGACGAAGCCCCCATGGAAGACTTAAAATAAGTACAGGGAGTCCCATTGAGAAGCAAAGAGATAATTGGGGTACTAATGCATTGAAACACCATATCACACCATTCCTTAGCAAAACCAGGATTTGATAGAATATCAATAATAAAAGTCCATTCAAGTTTATCGAATGCCTTAGACATATCTAATTTCACAGCTATAGCACCGTATCTATCTTTTTCTTTTTCATTATGTCTAATAACTCATGCGCAATAACTATGTTATCTTGTATATGTCTACCTGGAACAAACGCTGCTTGGTATGGTGAAACAACTTTGGATATAATTGGCTTCATACGGTTTACTATAAGCTTAGAGACAATTTTATATGTAGAATTGCATAAGTTGATAGGTCGAAAGTCACTAGGAGTAGTAGGGCATTCCACTTTAGGAACTAAAGTATGATATGTCAGATTGAAGTTAGGGTCTAGGCGCTGAGATTTAAAAAAGTCATGCACCGCAAAAACTATTTCCCAGTTGTGTTTATAGAGACCAATTTGGAATCCATCAGGCCCAGGTGTTTTCCAAGAAGGCATCTGAGCTATAGTGTTTCGAATTTCAGTTGCATCAGGAACCTTAAGAAGAAATTCATTATCTTTAGCTGAGACACAATGAGTAATCAACTTTAGAAGGTATGCGTCTTTATTAGAATTCGAAATAGTAGTAATATGTTGAAAATGATTATTTAAAAGACTCTCCAATTTATATCTCTCTTTACACCAAATTCCTAAACAATTCTGAAAAGATGCTATATGATTTCTTCGACGCCTAAAATTTGCTCTAGCATGAAAATATTTGGTGTTGCGATCTCCATAAGCAAAATAATTATTCCTAGAAATTTGTCTCAAATGTTGATTGTGAACATCATACCAATGAGCAAGATCAATCTTTAACTTTTTATATTCATGAGTGAGTTCAGCCACATGATTATTTCGAGACAAATTCATCGGATTATTCTTAATTTGCTTGATTGTATTTTGGATACTACCAAATGTGACTTGACTCCAATTAGTTAAAGCATGCTGAGTAATAAGAAGCTTAGTGTTAAGACTATCGTGTCCTTGCACATCACTATTCCAGGAAGCCGTTAGTCTTTATGTCCCAACCAATTTTCAAAAAGTCTAAAGGGATTATTTTTCTTTCGTTCACTATTCGACTCAGTAACTAATAACACTGGAGCGTGATCCGAGCCTACATGAAAAAGATTGTTTAGCTGAGCCAAAGGGAAATTTTCATGCCAAGTAGAATTAGCTAAAGCACGATCTAAACGAACCCTAATAAGAGAATCCCATGTCTATGATTAGACCAAGTATACGGGTCCCCTGACCAGACAACATATGTGAGACCTAAATTTCGAATACATCGGGCAGCCAAAGCATGACTTCGATTAGGATTGTTTATACCTCCTTCTTTTTCAGATGGATGCAAAGTTGTGTTCAAGTCACCTATAACCAACCAAGGCTATTGGTACTCAAAAGCAATATTTTCCATAGCGGACCATTGCAGAACTTTTTCGTGTTCTTGAATGGATCCATACATACAAGACAATATCCAAAAACCTACAGAGGTATCTGTTTTTAAAAGAAAAGAGATAAGCTTTACCTCTTCTTGTATAATTTCGATATGAAAACCATCCTTCCATAATACAGCCAATCCGCCTGACAGGCCAATTGAGCTTTGCACCCAGGAATTTGGGTATCCAAATTCCTTGAGAATAAATCGCATTTTCTTTCTCCAGTCCTAGATTCTGAAATGAAGATAATATCCGGACAATGGGTAGTGATTTCACTTTTAAGATGGTCTTTGGTTAAGGGATTTCCAATCCCTTGAACATTCCAAGCCAAAATTTTCATAGTAAAGAGACCCAAGCAAATTGAACTAAGAGGAATTGAACTCAGCACACAACAACCCCAGATCAAAAATTATTAAGACAATCAATCAAAAGCATACCAAACAGGATATAATCAAACTAGAAGCACTGGAGAGAAAAATTACAGCTACCAAACGATATACATAGAAGAAGAAATGGAAATATTGAAATGAAACAAGGGAAACTAAACGCTAATCAAGAAATTATTAACAAAGTTTATAGGAATCAGGCACTTATCTGGTAAAATTGAGAGGAAAATTGTGACGCCCTAGTTTAGCACCGTCAAACCCTATCTTCCAAATGTTTATTGTGAAAGAATTTCAGCAGGAGATGCTTCGAGCCTTAACTAGATCAAATTCTGAGGCTTTGAGCTTTGTGGGTCTGAAATCAAGATACTTGAGTAGAAGGAGAAGAAGTTGATTTCCTGGGTAAATTAGATGGATTTGGAAACTAGGGTTTTCCTCCTAATTCCCCTCTTTGTTCTCCACAACAAGATTAATCGATTTCACTTTTCTTCTGGAAACGGAAACTATGAAACTGTTGAAATGAAAGGGGTAACTTGAAACACGGACGTTGAAATTTCAGATGTGTGTATGGAGGATTATGGTCGAATTCGGTGAAAGATACGGAAAATTTGATTGTAGTGATAGCTAGGGTTTTTCGCCTTCAAAATCGCCATTTTTTCCTTCATCATTACTATAAAGTTTCATTTTTGTAAAGAAAATCACAAACCGTAGTTTTTTCTTTTTTCCTTCTACTTCTTCTTTCCCTCCAAACCTTAACAAGAAGAAATGAATTTCTATTCTAATCCTAACGTTATAAGCAAACTCAAACACTAATTAATTTTACGAATACTAACTTAATTAATCATCACTAATTAATAAGGACATATTAGATATTAACATAAATAGGAAGATAAGGGATTTCTAGAAATTACTTCTTAACTACCTTTTTTATTTTTTTAGTCATAGGTCCCAATTAAGTGTCATAGTGCCCAATTTAGGGAGGTTTTTCTATCCAATATGCCACGGTGAGAACACGAATTTCTCGTTTAAGATTAATGGGATGTCCGCATTTTAAAACCAAACCAAAGTCGGGGAGATCTAGACGGCCATTATCCCATCTTAAGAAACTCTACAGCTTTAGCATTTTCGCTTAAGAAATGAAATGACTGCAAGTAGGTGTTTTAGTTACCTTGACATTTTGCAGGGTGTGAAAGAGGAGAGAAAAATGGTTGATAATTAGTATTTCGTTGTCGTATTTCCTGACTCTCAAGTGGTGTTCTTCATAAATTCAGCGTTTTAGACCATGATTCGTCAAAATCTGTAAGTATTTTGAAATCTAGCATTTATAATTTCTTCACTTGAATCACTTGTTTGTTTCGTTGGGTCTTCTTCTGATGTGAATGTGATAAACCAGAGCTTTACAAAATGGCTCTAGTATTCTCACTTGCAAATTAGGGTTTTAATATTTTTTTTGTGGGTTTTTTTTTGTTTGTTTAATCATGTTTCTATGGTTAATTTGAGTTTTGTTCATGATGGGTTTTAACTAATTTTCAGCAATTATGATAATTTGGATGTTTAATTTGGTATTAGAAGTAGTACTTTTGGTGTGGGATTTTGAATTTTTCTTTTTTAATGTTCACAGGAAAATAGGGTTTTAAGAGTTTATAAACCAAACTCAAGTAGCAGAAATTTGTTCACCAAACCATGGAAACAACGGATAGAATCAGTGAATTACCTGATGGGTTAATCCATCACATCTTTTCTTTCCTTGATATTACAGATGTTCTACAAACCTGTACTCTATCAAGAAGATGGAGGTATCTTTGGCTTTCTCTACCTACTATAAAAATAGACGATTTTAATATTTGGGATGAGGATGATGATTTTGTCTCATTCAATAGATTTATAAATTTTGTGGATAGATTGCTACTTTTGCGTGATAGTAGTTCAGAGATCCAAACCTTCAAACTGGTATGGGGAAACGTTACTGTCTATCTACATGACTTGGCATTGCAGTATGACGTATCAAGTCGTCTCGCCTCATGGATCATGGCTGCTGTTAAGCACAATCTTCAAGAGCTAATTACTTACATCTTTGTAGATCAGACGATTAAGTTGCCTGGCAGTTTATTCTCCTGTAAGTCATTGACAAAGTTAGAGTTTTCTGGTGGTAGTAGGTACTTGACAGACTTGGTTCTGCCAAATATTACAGTGTATAGTTTCCCCCGACTAAGATATCTGGCACTTATGAGAGTCTCACTGCTTGGCGATGAAAGCTTAACCAGTAAGCTTTTCTCAAGCTGCCCAGTTTTAGAGTCTTTGCAGTTAATAGACTGCAGTATAAAGTTCAATTTTTCTTCTCTTAGTCTTAAACACTTTGAATCCGACAATTGCACCAATGGTCAACTGATGATTATGCCGTCACTGTCAAGTTATGTGCTCCAAATCTTACATCCCTTATCTGCAAAGATTATATGTCACAAGATTATTTTCTGGAGAACCTTTCTTCCCTGGTCACCGCTAATATTGGAATGAGAGTGAAAAATACTGATCAGGATCCTACACCGGAAATGCCAAAAATTTATTCAGAGCTTGCTACAGATGTAAAAAAGTTGTATGGTGCTCGGATGGTTAAATTTTTAAGAGCAGTCCGTAACGTGACAGATCTTACGTTGTCCTCCTCACCTGGGTTCCTTGAGGTATGGATCCTTATAATTCTTTTGTTCGACATATAAAAATTACTATGAATGATCTATTCCTTAATATGCATTGGACTGCTATTATCTTTCACTCTATAAATAGAAAAGTGTATGGTATGAAGTATTCACAACTTTATCTCAGTTTTGACTGATTTTTTGCTTTTTTCCATGTGCCAAGGTTGTCTCGGAATCTCTAGACTTGCTGGCAGGTGACCCCTACTTTCAGTTCTGTAATCTTAGATTTTTGAAGGCTGTAACATGGGTGTCAAGAAACTGCATGAATTCGATAGCATACTTGGTTAAGATATCCCCTAATATCGAATCTCTTTTCTTAACAATACAACCGGTAACGAACGAATGAACTCTTTTCTGTTGATTTGATATACAACTCTTTATCACTATGAACATATAACCTTTGCGTTATTTTGTTTTCATTTTCTTGTGATATTTAGACAAAGTCAAAGACAAACAGCACAGGAGGCGATTGGATAGTAGGATCATCATTTCCTTGCCTGCACTACCTCAAGTTTGTTCAAATTCAGGGTATCCAAGGATGTCTCAATGAACTCAAGTTTTTGCAAGTTTTGTTGGAGAAAGCCATTGTCTTGGAGAAAGTAACGCTTTTCTGTTATAAAACAAAGTCACCTAAAAGAGCTGCACAACTGATGGAATTCGAAGAGATGCTACTTGCATATCCTAGTGCTTCTTCAAGAGTGTCGATCTCGATTCAATCGTAGGCAACAAATAAATCTTAAAGCTTTTCTTATCAAAACTTTATATAGTATCTACTATCTATGGCATGCCGAAGAGAAGAAAAACATGAATGCGTTCGCATGTTGTCTGAACAATTATATTTCAACTCTTGAAACTGGCTTTTCTTTAAATTGATAGAACTTCATGTTTTGCTTCGATAAAATTTCTGCTTCATATTTCTTAGTATAGTTTAGTGTGTCCCGAAACATAATCATCACCATAAAGTTTCAAGAGCTTCTTGACTGAGTTCCATGAGATTTGCTCCGTTGAAGGTTTCTGGCTTGTTGGCCTCTGGCAGCAATTAATGGTACCAGTATAAGACTGCATAGCCCAAACAACTTGTACGCATATTCCTTACATCAGTGTAGTGCAAGTAATTCCCATTACATCCCACTTTAGAGATATAATCATCTTCCTAATTTCCTTCAAATACTTCTGTGATTTAGGTTGCTCTGACGGTCTCGCAGCTTGCAGGTTATGGTTCGACTTTAGAAAAAGGTACTGGAAATTGAGTGTGTGATATTGCCAGTTGGTATTTTCAGCATCTACATTTTATAGGGATAGAAAATTGTTTTAACGAACATCTACTCTGGAGGGCTAGATGAAACCCATCTCCCATCAGCTGTAGCTTTTGCCATGGATCAAGGAAATACCCAAATGAGGGCTAGATGAATCCCATCTCCCATTAGCTGTAGCTTTTGCCATGGATCAAGGAAACACTCAA
This sequence comes from Papaver somniferum, assembly GCF_003573695.1. Lineage (NCBI taxonomy): Eukaryota > Viridiplantae > Streptophyta > Magnoliopsida > Ranunculales > Papaveraceae > Papaver > Papaver somniferum. The sequence continues at coordinate 20,472,845 of NW_020622934.1, read as the reverse complement.
ATGGTTTGTTTGTTTGTGCGGGAGGACCATCAATCGGTATTACAGATATGATCTTTAGCTTTTCTGTACTTGGTTTAACACTTTGGTCCCTAATTCTGTTCGCGTCCAGCTTATCTATGGGAGACTTGATGATCAATGTAGGTTGTAGTACTTAATGGTTTCCTTGATTACTGGTGAGGTGTGAATTAACAATATAATATTAGAAACATAAGAATCAATCTGATCCGTCTCTGTAAGTATTGAAGATGTATAGAATATGATACTTCCTTACCAAAGAATCTCAGGTGAAACACTAATTCGATCTGACCTAGCATAATTGTTAAGCTGAGAGTCAGGAAGTTTGTACAATATCTGCATAGACACAAGGATACGGAACTTAAACCATAGTGTGCTTCTTCAACCCGACAAAGCACTCAAATTAAGTTGTGTTCAAAAATTGCTATATATGTTTTCGGTATGCCATGGAAGCATGACTACCTTACATGAAGCCTAGTCATTGCTGTTAGGAATATCAGCATTGCTTCAAACTCTTACTTAAACTTAAAAGCATTGAAACCCATCAGAATACAGGTCACCCTCGACACTCCATTTTAACAAGATGCAGAGAACTTAACCATCTGCATCCCCCTTCCAGCTACTGCAATCTGATATTCATTTCTAGGTTTGACCAGCGAAAAAAACAGCAAAGGATTTCAGAAACAGTATTCAATAATCTGAAATCAAGTTATCAATCTATAGAGAAATAAGAGTGTAGATGATTCAGCTCACCTGCCAGAAGCTACTGCATCAAGAGTTTCTGGTTCCGGGACACTAAGGACCACATGTCCATGCTCAGTAAGTTTCCCCTGACCATTGCAATGCCAGCACCTGACTCGCTGATCAAGACCAGTGGTGAATGACCAAGTACCATCTGTCCAAACACCTAGAGAGAATAGGTATGCAAAAGTTAATCTGAATTATTCTTTTGCTCGACAGCTTATTAAAAAAAAAAACTTTTGCTTGCATATTATGATATCTAATAGAAGTTCGTTCAGTATAACATTGCCTAAAGAACACAGATATGATATCCCAATAAGAATGGAATCCAATAAGAACATATTGGCAATACTGGTGAAACAGAAAAAGTTTTTAATTAAACCCTGATATAATTTCCTTTCCTCGTGAAGTAAATTCCTTGCTGTTGAAAGAAGTGCGAAGCAAAAATCATTTATTGTTTTCCATGATGAGTGAGGATGCTAGTCTCGCGTAAACTAAAATAAAGAGCAAGCAAGCAATACCTTTCACGGCAGAGGTATGAGAAGAAGCAATACTGTCACGAGACAGAATTTTAATTCTATATCCCCGGTCCATAACATTGTTTGTGCTGCCGGAGTATTTGTTACTTTCTGAAGCACAGTCTGTATGTGGCATTGCCAGTGTAAAGGTAAGACAATGGAGTGCTTGATCATCTCCCCCACTCAAGACACAATAAGCAGATGCACATTCAGAATCCTGGGAGTCATTGACATGCGAAAGGTGAAGACAATTGACACCAGATTGATGGACCTTCTTCAGAACATGAAAGGGTGGAACTTCATAGATGTTGGAGAGTGAATTATCCGTGTGTGCTATACTAGTGAGGGTAGCAGCATCCACGGATTGAAGAGATACTGGTGCACTGTTTACCGGATCACTTCCAAGCTCTGATGAGGCTGCACTTGCCTCATTGGTGCCTGTACTATGGCCATTAGTCGCCTCTGAGGTGGCGTTTACTGTGTCCATTGTACACTTCGGAATTGTTTTAGACGATTCATTTCCTAATGACCTCCACCATCGCCCCCCTTGACTTCCTCTTCCTGTTCGGGGTCGTTTTTGAGAGTCAATAAACTTTTCAGGTTGAAGTTTTGAGACACGCTGCATAAAACCTTCTACACTTCCAGTCAGATCCCAGAAGGTAACATTTCCATCAGTCGATCCACTGACTACGATATATGCATTTCTCATTGGGAGTGTATCTGGAAATCAAAATTGTAAAGAAGATAAGAAGAGATGCTAAATTATGATTTATGCTTTTATCTTTAAGGAAACAGGTTATACAAACTTCTAATATTTGACTCTTCAAAAGCACGCAACAAATGCAGAACTCACGTTTAGAAGAAGTATGGATAGGAACTACAGCATGCTGCAAAGCCAGGACAGGTGATGTTTGCGGAACCAACACTGCAACATCAAACCTACCAGAAGAAAAATGATAACCAGGAATGTGGTTAGAAAGGGTAATATATCAGCAATTCATATTTGTGAACAAGTTTGAAAAGAACATAGTGATGACAGCGAAGTACATACCAGAGGCGATAAGGCAAAAGAAGAGCCCTTAAAGTAAGTGCGGTATCAGAACAAGCAACCACAATGAAACAAACTGTCAACCTGGATGCAGAAACCAAAAGAATAAGGATATATCATATAACATCACCATTTTGAAAATCGAGTGTTAATTTCCTCAACAACTACACCCTTAACGACCAAAAAGAAGCAGAAAAGAAAAAGTTATCAAGTCAGACCTGCAATCTGCACCTTTAACAAGAAATGCAGTAACAGCCATGTATCTCCAGTCATTTTCATTTTTATCCATGATGTCAGATCTAACCTCCAACTCACAATTTTCAGAAAAAAGAGACCCAGATGGGGGACCAGATCCATTATTAGACGCATTTTCCCCAACTTCAACAGATCCCTGAGGGCCTTTACCTCCTTTGTGTGTACTGGAAAACCTTGATGGCATGTCGGTTGACAGCCACTGGAACGACATCGAAGAGAATGTTTTTGACTGAGGTTTAGATCTATTTTCAGCTTTCACTAGCAGGTCATTGACAAGTGTTTTTTCCTTGTCTGCAGATCCATTCTGAAGAAGCCAAGAAGTTAAGACCCGCTTTGCACCAACTGATATGAGCAACAACTGATTATCCCTGTCATCTACACTGGATCTGCACTCCTGAGTCATGTGGGTCTGATCTACTGCTGCAGAGTATATCTTTGACACAAAACTAATAGACCTCACTGCCGAACTCCCTACATGTTCTCCTAACAACTTCGATGCAAACAGACATTCAGAATCAGGAGTGTACCTGTATCACGATTCTCCTATTAGCTCAAGATCATACATAAAGTGTAGCTTCCAGCTACTGATGAAGATTATTGGAGGCCTTAAAAGCTTCTGCGGAAGAACCTTGGAGTAATTCACTTAATAGAAGAACAGCATGCGTACCTTGTCAGTCTGACCGTTCCATCTTCACAACCTGTCGCAATGCAGCTCAATCTATTTGAGTGGTCGCTGCTCCCATTTGTGGATGTTTCTGATTCATTAGAGACAAAACACAAGGAATGTATCTCTCTCCCATGATACTGCATATGCAGAATGCTAGGAAATAGCTTGCTGGTAGGTATCCAAAGTCTATGAATATGAATTGTTTGATCCTGAAAAACATCAATGTGAATAATTAGATTACAGTTATAGGAAAAAGGTATCGAGAAAGACAAACAGGATACAAAATTGGAAGAGGGGAAAAAAGAAGTGGTAAATTACAAAGTACTGCATGGAGATGCCAACTTAGACGACAGCATTTGACAATGGAAGTAATGCTGGTCCTAAAGTTTCACAGAATCATCCCCAGAAATAATTCAAGGCTTCCCTTTTTCGTTCAAGAAGTTCTACATTTGTTCACAAACACTGGTGGAGACACTTACTTTGACATAGGCAAGGCAGTTGTGACTTTCTGGTACATCACCAAGATAATACGAATGAGGACGGCGCCATCCACCACACGGAATTTGAGTTACCTGTACATCACAAACCCTTTGGTAACTGGCACCAACGAAATAATAATGGAACATACATGATACACTAAAGTTTTGTAGGATCTAGGAAGAAATACTCAATCACTGATCAAAATATAAAGACACGTAATAGAATACCTTTGTCTCGTTTACCAAGTTCCATACTATAAAATCTGCTGAGGCAAAACCTATTGCGTAATTACCACCAGAAAGGTCTTCGTCAGACTTCGGATCAGCAGAGACAGATTGAATTAAACTTAGTTCTTTTACTTGCTTCATCCCTGTAAATTCTAAAGTTTTCCAGTCCCTGTCATATTTAAAATGGCAGATGCACCCATCTGCTCCATTCTGAAAAAGAATACAGCAATTAAAGAACTTTGTTAGAACCTTACACTATTAAGTAAATCTCAAAATTCCACTCAGGGTATCATACATAATCTAACAACTGCCTAAAACTTTGTCTACAGCGTATACTTTTTTTTGCTAAAAGATTATTTTCTTTCTTTGGAAAGTCTTAGAAGTTGGATCATATTATTATGTCAAAATACCATACTGCTCAGGGAAGTGGAATGTCATCGCTAGTTGGTAGGTAGACGTAGACCCCAAAGAAAATATAGATTCACATGCCCAAAGAGCTAGTCATGTAAAGAGATTTTGTACATAAGACTCTACTATGCTTTGGCATCTCTGTCATGAATTAATTCTTACCGAGCGTATTTGCACTTGGTTAAAACTAGATTTAGCAATCACAATGCTGGAAACACTAGATATACCATGAGCCCCCTTGAAATGATTTAGTGGAGAGATATTCACTTCTGAAGCAATAGAAGTATCAAGTAGCAAACTCTTTAAGAAAGGGAACACAAGAAGATTTCCACGTTGATCCCCACATACCAATACCTACATGAAATTAGCAAATTGACCAGTTTAAAGCAGCATGAATGCCAATTCAGATAAGTATACATTCGTAATTGTAAAGAAGAAGTGGTTTAGACAGAACAAAATGGAGGATCATGAATCGGTCATCTTGAGAAAAATAGTGTGTTCATGTCTGGGAGAATTAGAAAACGATTATGATGATAAGTGATGAGAACCTAACCTCTTCATCAGGCTTTGCATCCAAACACAATATTCGTGTTCCAAAACTTGACTTGAATTCTGCGAGTAGAGATGCCTTTTTGTTCTGAATGATCTCACCGTCGCTAGATAATGAAGGATCAACTATTCTCCATAACTTCAATATCCCTCTCGGATCAGCAGTGAATACGTATCTGCGCGATTAAACATCAGAAAGAATGAGAATCATTTACTGCATTTAAACTGATAATATTCTAAACATGGCAATAGCTCTCAATTGTACGCCAAGAATGGTCTAAAAACAGCACGATTGCAACTTATATAACCACCATGGTGAAGCCTAGACAGACCATAGCGAAATCTCATAAGATAAGTCATTTTCGTGATTGACGATAACCATCCAGTCCATCATCATTTACTTACAAGAAAGCCCGATAAGCTATAGCTGTCCACTCAACCCACATAGATTGGATAGAAAAAATCACTGATGAGCACATTTATTGGTGTCAGATAAATTTCACAAAAGCCGGCATGGTAGTTTTATGTGCACCATCAGGATAATAATACTTAAAATATTGAAGTCATGGATATGTATCCAATTATCTTACCTATGTCCCAGTGACTGGCACCAATAAGTTCCTAAGAGTTGTCTCTCCAGTCCCGCTGACCAAGTGAAAAGGAGAGCCACTTTAGGAGTACCAACACCAGCATGAACGCTAATAATTGTCACATTTCCCTTCCCATCTCCAACAGCAATCCAGTCTTGAATTTTCATAGACTCATTTGCCTTTTCAGGCAGTAAATCCATACATACAATTGGGCCTTCTACACTGACTCGGAGAAGGTTAGTCCATCTCACATTCCCAGGATCGATAAGTTGAACATGGTGTAGATACCCATGATTGGTTGCAACATAGAGCGTATCTTCTCGACGGAAATGCAAACAACGCACATATTCACTTTTGCTGGAAATAGTCCCACCACATACAGTAACCAATAGCTAGTTTAGAAACTTGAATGTGAGCCAGAAAACAAAAAATAAAAACAATGAAATACTATGGAATTCAGGAAGATGGTCAAAATATTTTTAGAGCTCTTGTTGATGAAAAAACAAAAGACTCCAAGGCTCGTCTATGTTACCTATCTGTGAGGCCATATTGATCTGAAAAACTTGGAGGAGAGATAGTAAAAATCTCTTTCCTACTGTTGAAGTCCTCTGATGCTCCATTCCTGACGTTCGAACCATGGGGATAAGAAGCATTGAGCAGACGGACTTTCACGGCAGAATCAAACCCAGCAGTGATCAAAAGTGAAGAGCTTGGATCATACGCACATCGCCATATGCCTCTACCTCTGGAAAAACAACAGAAGTGAGACAATGTCTTCAGTAGACAACTTCCCAAGACATTCGAACCAGCATAGAGTATAGCTCTAGTTAATTAAGAAAGTGATCCCCGGAGGCTAGGACCTTCTATAATGAGAGTGAACAAATGAATATCGAAGATTTATAATATTATTTAGAAACAAGACACGCCATTCCATGAACTTTTACTTTGAGTTCTCACTTGAAACTTACACATGTTCCTTGATCATCATGAGCTCCTTCCCGTCCAAACTCCACAAACGGCAGGTACAATCCTCTCCGACAGTGACAATTAACTGTCACAGTCACAAATGAATAAAGAGATTTAACCATAAAGTACTAAAGAAATACAAAAAAGTCAATTTAATACAGGTAACAGAGACAGACATAGACATAGGCACAGGAGCAACATTACAGAACCAAAATAAGAAAATCATCTCCAAACATACAGTATCTTGACAAAGGAAAGGTCTTAATAAAAGAACAAGGATTGTTGGACTCAAAATAAATAACTTAAGGTACTCCGCCAATTAGTCATACGAATGCAGATGTAGGCGGATATAACTTACAGAATCAGCAAAGAAACAGTCCCAAATCCTAGCACTGTGGCCAAATAGTATCACGCTAGATGAATCGGAGCCAGAAACAACAATATGATCATCAGAATATATCCCATCAGGATCAACTGTCCATATACGAGCACTGTGCCATTGGTAAATTAAGACAGCATTACATAATATCCAATGATAAGAATAAAAAGTTGAAAAACATTAATAACCATTGCTGGAAAACAGCGTTGTTGAGAAATAACGATTCAAGAAGTTTATCCACCTACGATCATCAGATACAGACATCAATTTCAACCCATCAGAAGACCATGCTATACGAAAGATCGAACCTTCATGTCCAGCAAGTTTACTCATACAGCTAGCTGCATATTGCTGACCGTTAAATTTGGTATTGTTGCACGATGAGATGCTCACCACTTCAGGCTCTTTCATTGAATCTGAATATAATGAAGTGTGATTCTGAGGAAGCAATTTCCAAACAATTACCTGCACACGTGAGGTTAAAAGCTTACTTGATCAGCACCAAGCAGTTAAGAAAGAAAAACAAGCAAATATGTGGATTAAGGAATGTCAACCACCTCATTATAGATAGTACCAGATGCCACACGAAGAGCTTTGACACTATCACCCCATAAACGCATTGAGTATAGAAGTGTTCTTTCTGAATTTTTGAAAAGAAACACCAGAGAAATAAAAATGATTATACTTACAGAGACAATTGATTCTAAAACATTAAGAAAGTTGAACTAACCTGGATAGCTGACTTCCAGAACTATAGTAGATTTCAACATATCCCATAGGCAAACCGAATTGTTGCTTATTCCTACTGCAAGATAACTACTTCCATTACTTTCAGAAGTGACTTTGTCCTCCTACTGACCACCGACGATAAAGAAAACCATGCTTAAGAACACATTCATATCACATTATCAAAATCAACAAAACCAGCAAAAGAAATGAAACAAATGCAACACACAGTGTACCTTTAAGAAACAAACATCCAACACCCAGTGACCAAATTTTGGCAATAGCTGAATCAGTTCCAACTCTATTTTACATGCATTCAACTGAAATTCATCACATCCTAAATTTAAACCCAATTGCAGCCGAAACAATTTGACCTTCCTTTCGCCGAACACGACAATTTTAAAAATAAGGGATGAAGATAACCCTTCATTAACAACATCTTCAATTGAAGTAATTTCAGGAGAGCAACCAATTCCATGAACACGAATTCCTTCAAAAACATGAAAAGAACCCAATAGTTTACCTTCTTGTACATTGTATAGTAGTATCTCCGAACCAGTACCTGTTACAAACAATACAAAAATCTCAATCTTTACATCAAAACAGAATCAATCAAGTCACAATTTAGTGTTTTAGGGCTAAAAATCTAATACTTTGAAATACAAATACTCATACTAGTAATTGTAAACACTGCAGGAGCCAAATGAAAAACCCTTTGTTGTGGGAGTAAACTAGTCGTGATGGGAGCAAAATCCCACTATTTTGGATCACACAAGCCATTGGAGGGGCATCTGCCCCTACCCCAAAACCCTAAAGTTCCCAGGTGAGAGTATTAACAACAAGAAGAGAAAAAGGAATTCTAACCAGCAAGAAGAAAAGGGAATGAAGACAAGTGAGGAGGAAGAGGAACAAAACAGAGAGCTGAGACATCTCCTAAGTATTCCCCACTCTTCAAACTCCATTCCATCGCCATCTCTCCCTCTCTACAATTTTGGCTCTCTCTGTAGAATTTGTAAAACCCTCACAAAGTAATTAGGACAGGCACAAGATTTAGTCTCGGGCAATTGGCCCCATAACCAAGTCCCGTGCCTTTTTATGACCACCAGGCTAAAGCCCTATTTAGGATTAGGTTCGTTCTTGGAACCTATTTTAGGGGCTCGTGTCTTTTTCTTAGAGGGGCTTCAAATACCCGGTAAATGTCTAAAGTGAAAAATATTATAACCCCTACTATATGAGTTCATATATAGAAGCCCCACAAAATGGATCCTTCATTATCAACTCCGTTCTTTCACATTTTGATATTTATAGGCCCAGAACTTAAGAATTCAGGGCTTAACAATAAGAATATTATCCATAATAATTCTAATAATACCAAGACTTCCCTTTAGTATTTATAAGTAATAAAACTAGGTCTAGTTTAGTTTTTAATTTCATTTTCTTTTTCAATTTCTTTTTATTCCTCTCTCTCATTTTCTTTTGCTCTCTCCTGGAAGAAAAATCCAGACGAGAAGAAACAAATTCTCGTCGAAATTTTCAGAGAAAAATGGTTTCAAAACCTAGATCTAATCTTTACAACACAAATCTTGATTATCTGAACCTAATTCAACATCATCATCACTTGTTCTTGGAAGATTCGGTGAAAATCAACGGAAAACGAACTCATAATCATCATCAGCAACAAATGAATCTGAAGATTCGCCTACAAAATCAAATCGAACAGATAAGTATACTCAACTTTAACATTTCAATTGAATTGGTTGATTTGATTCTGATATTTCGAATTTTTATTTTCTGAAAAATCATTTGGGAAACTTTAATAGCTTAATTTCAGTTCAAATATGTTATAGAAATCATAGGTAGAGTTAGATCTGTTATATTCTTACCTCAATTTTACTTTTGAGAGAAAATTTCCAAAGAAATTTCAAAGAAAATTTTTTAGGGTTCTTGAACAAAATTGGATCTATCTTTTAATCTCTCACCTCGGTCAAAAGTCGGTTGTCAGATTCGAAATATGTGAATCATTATTCGTTTTACCCATCTATTTAATATGAATTTCGTTTACTTTAATTTTCGAACTGATTTGAGTTCATCTTTAATGGATTTTGTTCTTGGATGATTTTTTTAAGTTCAATCTATATTTGTTACATTCAGTACCTGGTCTTGAAGATAAAATCTTAATCGATGAAGATAACTGGAAGCATACAGTTGAATCTAAGCAACTTCAACAACTATTTCAATAGAAAATGAGTGAAATAAGATAAGTTTCTTCGAGTTTTTTTTATGGTTTGAATGTATCATATTGAAATTGTATATACTTTAGGATTTGAGTTTACTATACTTTTGTTCAGAATTGATTATTTTTCAATGTGATTGAGTTTTTCATTTTGATGATTATTCATAACATGTGTAACTTTCGTCTACACATCCAAATTGCATGTGTAACTCTCAGTTACACTATTCAGATGCTCTGTAACTCCTAGTTACACTAGTCATATACATGTGTAACTCCTATTTACACAAGTCAAGTGCATGTAAAACTGGTTATACATTGTTGTGTGTATTGTTCTTTTTAATCTCATAAAAGCTTATTGTTTTTTGTTTTCTTAAGGTTGCCAATAACTCAATAAAATTGACTGCTTATTTGTGGTATTTTTCGTAGGATGGTCATCCTGGAATTGGAGTTGGCACTGAGATGATGAAATGAGGACTAGGAAGTGGAATTCATAATTGAGTGATTGTGGAATTTCATAATGGAACTGAGGACTAAGTGAAGAAGATTGTTGACACACTAACGGTGCTGAAATTGCATCCATAGATGTTGTTGGTGAGTGGATATGCTGATAAATGTTGTGAATACGCTATTACATCTGATATTTCTATGGATTAGAAGTATTTAAATGTATTTGGGAATGTTTTTTGTACAATGGTTATGGTCAGTCCTCCATTTGTATTCCTTACCTCGGCTAAAAGGTCATTGTATCATGAGATTCAAGAGGTTGCTTGCTGGGTGAAGAAAGGAGGTGCTTTCACTGGTGAAGTTAGGTATGCCTGTGTTCAGAATTTGTGCATTTGATTAATCAGTTTACAAACCTGATCATCATCTCATATTTAATTGAATTTATCCATCCATCCATCACTACTAGCCATATGCATGTGTAACTCCTAGTTACACTAGTCATATGCATGTGTAACTGAAAGTTACACAAGTCAGATGCATGTGTATCTCCTAATTACACATTTTATATGCATATGTAACTCTCAGTTACACAAGTCATCAGATATGTTTCTATATGATTCTTGGTTCATTTATGGTCAATGTATGCTGAAAATATTGAATAGTGCTGGCAATAATTTTGATTGCTTTATTTGGTTTTGAATTATTTTTTTGTAGTGGATTGACTACCTCAAACTACACATAGCTTGCTCAATAGTATCAGAAGTACAAGGATCAAGGTCTGTGTTTCGATTTTTAAATTCCAGTACCTTTGGTTTATTTTGTTTGAAACTTATATAAGTAATTCATTGGACTTGACTAATAGACTAGCTTTGGCAATTGATGTCATGAGATATATTGACATATTTAAACTGAACCAAGAATGTTGTTCATGTAAAACCAATCCATTGAATCTGCAGTTTAAAATACTGTTTGCTTGTATTATTTTCAGGATTTTTGGTTGAATTATAAATGCTTTAAATTGCATAGGATATAAGAATGATTTAATATATTATTATTGTCCATCTTTGTTTGGTTATTAATGATGTTACGGTGACTTAGGATGTATACTAGTTGAAACATATTTTATTTGATTTACATTTAAAGCTTTTGGTGACTACTTGTTGAATATGACCTTCAGTGCTTGTGTTTGTATAGTTTTTGAAGAAGCTGATGGTGGTAGTTATGCTAATTTTAGAGAGGATGTGTTGGTTATATTTCAGGTTACACTAGTCATTTCATGTATATTTCAGCTTTTCCACATGTCATTCCATGTATAACTGCTAGTTACACTAGCCAGATTCATCTTCAAATTTTCTTCTCTTTTATTTTTGTTGTTCTCTTAAATATTGAATAATATTTGTTTGCATTATTGTTTTGGCATTGGTTCATATGTCTGTTCATTGTAACTGTTATCAACATTAAGCACTCTTATGGACTATTTTTTGTTGTTCTCCTAAATATTGAACAATATTCTTTTGAATTTTTCTTTTGACACTGGTTCATGTTTGTTTGTTGTTATATTTCAGGTTTCCGATAAATTCATAAAAGCTAATTGCTTATTTGTGGTATTGGTCTCGCTGGAATTGGAGTTGACCCTGAATACACAAGTCATATGCATGTGTAACTCTCAATTACACTAGATAGATGCATATGTAACTCTCAATTACACTAGACAGATGCGTGTATAACTTCTAGTTACACATGCTAAGAAATTATTATAAATGAATATTAAAGTAATACATGTATTTTTTGTATGCGTTCTTTTTTATGTCTATTTTTTTGATGTGTAACTTTGCATTACACATGTCATAAGGATGTGTAACTTCTGGATACACATGCCATATGCATGTGTAACTTCTATTTACACATTCACATTATACTTTAATAATTTTGGGCCTAGATTTAATAATTTTGGGCTTAAATTTAAATTGTATTTAATTTGGGACTTGACAATATATAAAAGGGCATGGATGTATTTTAATAACTCGGGGCCTAGATTTAAACTTCTTTTAATTAAGGGCCTCATATTATGGGTTACCCATGGGTCGGGCCTTAGCCTAAAAACCTCATGTCTAAATTGCCTTGATTGATCTTTTTAGCGTTTTTTTTTCCTTTTTTTTTCTTTTCTTTCTTTTCTTTTATGTTCTTGTAAGTTAGAGACTCATCGAAAACAACTACCTTGAGGTGCTAGAAACCTATGGTCTGGGTAGCACGAACACGCCTAAAATGGTTGCATGTTTGCGTTGGACAGGCCCGACACTTGGACGCACGCGTCTCTGCGTCAGACGCATCGGTGACATCGCATGCCTATATCATACGCTATTTTAATATAAATATCTACTAAAACTGCCTGTATTTTTGTGCCTGTACTATTTCGTTAGTATATATGTTTATTCTTAGACAAATTTACCATTTATCAACAATTTATTATCATTGTTGAGATATGACATTCATAATATACACATTTTAGAATAAAATATCACTAATTTCATAACGATTTTGCGTCCTAAGTTTTTAAGAGTATGTTCGTGTCCGTGTCAGCGTCAAGTCGTGTCCGTGTCAGTGCTACCCAGCCTGTGGCACAGCTGTAGTAGAGTCATCTTATGTGGGAAGATAATACCTTTCCTAATATTAGATTTAACTATTGAAAGTTTTAAACAAGTAAACATAGGGGGATAGTATACCAATTAACGATATAAGTCAACAGTTTTGCATGATTAGCTAAAGTTTCTGCTATCATATTAGTCGTCCTAAGAACAAAGAGAAAACGAGAAAATTTGGACAGGATTGAGCTATCATGCTTGCTTCTTTCAAAATTGCTTGACTTTTCCTTAAAATGGTAGAGGAGATTCCATTTAGGTAATCATAGAGATTCTTACAGTCGTCTTCTATGCTGAAATTGGTGATGTTGAGGGTGGACTTGCTCAAATTCGCTTGTATCATCTCTTAAGATTAATGTAAACCCATATGTTCATCTTTTGAAATTGATGTTGCATCAAGATTTAATTTATGATGATCTCTGGAAAGTAGTTCCTAGTCTTCTATATTATTTTTCCTCTTAATATTATTGTTCATTTTAGGTTGTACTTCATTTATATTCCAAAATTGTACATGTCTTTGGATCTCAAAAGATACTTGAAGTGGTGTTTTTTGTTTTCCATTAAAGACTATATTGCATCTTTGTTTTCAGCTAAACCACATCTTTGTCGTTACTAATTATAGCGAAATTGTGTTACAAGGTGTGCTCAACCAATCTTTACGAACATCTAGGAATTTAACTAATTCATGAAAATTATATTGGCATGGTGTTGGGAAAGGAGCACAAACCTGTTTAGCAAAAGGGTAATGAAAGAAAATATGTTTAGTTATTTCATCATTATCGTCTCAAAAAAAGAAGGAGAGATTTCTCTAATTATCCCAGGAAGTCTAAAATTTGTAGAGAAAGCACTTTGTAAACATTTCTAAATACAATTTTTTATTCTTTGAGATTGTAGTTACCTAAAATAGGAGAAGGCTAAAAATGAGATTCTAGGGTTTCGAAAGTGAGTTAAAGGAGGTTGAGCACGAACAGCATTCGCCCAAATGACGCACAATGGTTGTTGAGGGGTGATTTTGATTCTGGTTTTACCCTCCCTAGTCACACCAAATGACCTTAGTTTACTAGGAATGGTAAGAAAGAGAGTTGTCTTTCCATTGTACCTTGTCCTTCCTTGTATAGACTTTCCAAAAGTCCCTCCTTTTATGACATCATGACATATGTCCTAAACCTCCTTAATTACCTCTAGTGTCATTCCTTAATATAACCTCCTCCTTATCCATTAATTTCGTCCTTGTCCTTTTTATCCCATGGTTATTTTCTCATTGGACTTGGGCTTAGTCCGCAAGTCCCCATATCTCATACTAAGTTTACTTTCCTTTTTGTGGGAACCCTAGACCCGTTAAGGGGTATTAATTTTCATGTATCAACATTAGTCCCCTGTCTATTGGGTTATTTATAAAATAATCCAGTAGTCATAGGATTTTTTTCGAGCTCCCCTTTTTCTTGTATGGGAGTTAGGAATGAGAATCTCCTTTCTTTTTTATCGGCTCCACGACCCTAGGCGGCGTTCGACCTTCCCCAGCGTGCAAAGTTTTCCACTTCTTTTCAGTTTCTGCCGGTTACCATTAATCCCTCTGCATAACCTCCACGTTCAGGCCTTGAGACTCCCTATATATAGATCTACTGGTTTTTTTCCCCCTTATCTTTTTACACATAGTTCTTCTCTTCCCTTCCTTCTGAACGTTCACACACGCGCCATGTCTAATAGCTCTACCTGAAGTACTTCATCTGAGGAATCTGACAAGTCTGAAGGAGCAATGAGTATGGGATACGAGGAGACCAAGTACACAGAACGGGATGAGTTTCTTCTACCTCCTCCAGCGGACGGTCAGTCGTATACGATTGCGGAGTTTACCAGCGGATCTGATCTAAAACGCGCGCTAAGATTGAGGGAGCTCTGCGGAGGTAAGCGCGTTATTCCTCTTGATGATATCCTTATTCCTCGTCTTCTAAACCCCCATGTATTTCCTTATCCGTCCACTCCCGAGTGGCTCATGCAACTTGAATCGGATACTATGGATGCTTTCTCGTCCAAGAAGATACCACGCATGTCCATTCACTGTGGTGACTATGACCTCCCCGCCATTGATATTCGTTATTTATCGAAAGCCCCTCCGATATGGCCGCACTAGACATCCTATATCCAATCCAATCCTGGTCATGCGCTGATTCTTCGTAAGACGGACATTGACGAAGCCATAAACTCATCCCTTAAGCGAGAAGTGAAGAGGTGTAGGCGCGATATAACGAGAATTTTTTGTCGTTGGGATCCTCCTGTTAACATTCTCTTTACTTCATAGGGAGAGGCGTCGACTATAGTCTTGGAGGATGTAGTCTCCCTCACAAGGATACCTATCCATGGTAGTCATTCGTATGACGAGGCAGCCGTTTATGGGGAACTAACTGATGAAGACAAGGTGTTGTGGACTTATCTATTGGAATGTAAAGACGCCTCTCGGAATGAGTTAGTGAGGAAAGAAAAGTTGACAGCAAAACGGGGCGAAGAAGGGAGGACTGCTGACACGGGCAAGAAAAAGACACCGTCATCCGCCGCCAATGGGAAGGACAAATCGGTTGAGGAGAAGAAGAAACCTCCTTCAGCGCGTCCAATGCGTGAGCGCTTACTTTCTAGTTCTATCCGCGCTTACGAAGCGATTCATGGCTCGTCAACTCCTCCAGCGTAGGCGGGCCCTGAGTAGGTTACCCAAACCAACAGGCGCGCCTCCTTTCCTTTCTAGATTAAGTACTGGGATCCGCGGTTTGTGGAAGGAAAAGTTCTCCCTCCCAAATGAAAATAGACGAACCCTCGCGCCAAGTTGTCCGCTTACATCTTATTCTGGCTTTGTCACGATGTGTTTGAGTATAGTCCCCAAGATACAATCAAGAGCGATCTCGTGCCGATGGCAGTGTTGTTATCTCACGGGGTATCCTTCTCACTCGCGCCGATGTTCTTAGGTGGCTTGTACCGTCATTTGGATTTGTTTTTCCATGACCTCCAGACCGTGGGTCCGTCCCATAAGATTTATACTTACATCCCGACCTCTTTTATGCAAGCGTGGTCTTGGGAGCACGTTTTCCCATACGCACCCAAGCCTAATGAGATAGATGTCCATCGCAAAGAGGATGTTGAACATGATGATGGCTCGGTTAAGAATGTTCCGGTTACTTATGGCTATCTGCGAATGGACCCCTGGCGTGGAAAGGGGAACCTGCCCAGGGGCAATATAGCTCAACACATAGACGTGGCCAAGGATTTTGTGCAATTCCCTTATCATGATACTCGGTCGGGTCCATCACATTATGATTTTACCGCGGCTATTGACACAGAACTGGATTCGACACAACTCTTAGAAGAGTCCGATTTTGATTCGTTGATGGTGGTGTTGCCTGGTTATCTTCCTGACTTCCATGCTGGTAAGTTTATCGCTATCTCATTGATAAATGCTTAATTTACATGTGTAGAATGTCAATTCCATACTTGTTTTAGCTATAATTCTTGCATATTACTTGTTATTATGATTATTTTCTAGTTTATGTGTCATATCAGGTGAATCATCCAAAAAGGAGCTACAAAGTGCTAAAATGAGCAAGGAAGTGGAGTCTATCAATAAAGAAAGGCCAAAGTTCAAATTCAACTCATTCAAATCTAGTAAATCTCAATACCATCTTGAATAGAACGAGAATACGAAAAAAACGCAAAAAGAATGAGGTCATTCCGAATTCGGATGAAGAAGTTATAGGCAAAACAAGATTGAAACTTGAAGTTACAGAGAGAGGTTCGGATGATAACTTCATCAGCTCGAGTCAGCCGAACCCGGAGCTTAAAAATAAATATTTTCGAAGAGTATACATGAGATTGTTCGGCTTATAATCAATTTAATCAAGTTAGCCGAACCTAACACTCGCCTGTAGTGAATTTCACTTGTCAGGTTCGTCCGGGAAAGGTCCGCAAGTTATGATCCGAACCTGACAACTTCCTGGGACATATTTGGACGAGAAATTGACTTGCAACTGAAGGAAACATGGTCGCAGAAGGATTCTAAAGCCTAACTTTGAGATATATATATAAGAAGACATCCAGAGCCTTAAGAAGAGATATCATACCTTGGGAGACACAATTCTACCTCCTATATTACATCTTTCACATCAAAACCTAGGGTTTACCCCTTTAGGGGGAACCCATTCTTCTTGTAATTATGAGTAGCTAAACTTTTGTTGATGAGGATGAATTCAATGTTCTAGACGTGAAGTCTGATTTGCTAATACAAGTTTGTTTGAAGTTTTATCATCATCGATTGTCTTTTCTATATTTAGGGTTTATGAATGATTCTTAGATTGATTTGGGATGCATACTAGATTAGTCTATTGATTTATTTATTGCTAGTAGAGATTTGGAGCGATCCGTCATTGTCGTGCATCTCATACACAAGTATAAAACAAGAGAACTTGCAGAGGATCCTGTGAAGCAATCGTGTGTGAGGACAACACCAGTAAGTGGACCGAACGTACTGAGTTTAACTGCTGGGATCAAATCTAAATTCACAAAGCTTAAAGAATTCGATCGAGTTACACCTTGTAAGCGTATCTCAAGGCGGCTCAGTTGGATAGAATCCGGTGACTAAGCGTACCTATTATCCGGTGATAGAAGGAGTTTTGGGGATAGCTAAATGTACCTGCTATTCTACGGTTGGTGATGAATGATTCTGAAGGAAGATAGATAAGTATGCTGATTCGATTAACGCTTGGTAACAGCGAATGATTCCTTGATCATCTTTTTTTATTTGTTATTCTTTTTATTTTACTTTAAACCAATCCCCCATTTGTTTTATCTTATTTTGCTATCAAAACAACTTGTCAATTACACAGCTCTCTGTGGGAATGATCCTTACTACCGCTATATTATTTATTTAATTAGTGAGAAATATCTCGATTAATTAGTTGTGGTTACGAAACGCATCAAATTTTGGCACCGCCGCCGGGGAGCAGTTGCTAATTGATTTGTTATTTGTTTTATCTTGTTTTTATTTTTGTTTTTAGATTTTTTTTTTTTTATTTTCTCTTTCCTGTGAGTCTTCATGCTTCCTTACGGAATTGACATGTTCGGAGAACAAGATTACACGTACAACATTGGTAATCAATATGGTTTTCAATTTCGTTCATATAATAACTACCAACCATCCTATGGGTATAATCAAAACCAATCTTTTGGATATGATCAATATTCCACTGAACCTTATGGATATTCTCATACATGTCAACAACCTTATGACGGGCATGTAAGTGAACAATCACGAGGATGGAACGATATTTAGGCTTCTGATCAATTGTTTTCCAGTAATGTGCAAGCAAACAATTTGGAACTAAAAACATATGATACCGAAACAGGATATACTCCTCTTCATCGTGTTTTTCCTTCACTCTTTCCAAAAGAGGAGATACATTCTAGAAACTCTATTAATGGTGGAAAGCATACTAACGTCAGAAAACTCTATGCGTGATACAACCGATTGGAAGAAGTCGGTGCATCACAAAAGACTCTTGATGAAATTGATATGGTTATAGAAATAGAATTTCAATCTCGTTGTGATAGTGAAGATTTTGAAGAGGATTCCGATTTTTATGACGAGGTTGTTGAAGAGATAGAAATTGAGTGAAACCAAACTGATTAAAGTTGTGGAAGACCCAATTGAACTTGTGAAAGAATATAATGATGCTAAGATTTCGGTTGAAGCAGAAATTAAGAGTTCGATAGAGGACCACGATATACTTGAGGTAAATAATTCACTAGAGTTAAAAGATGAGGATCTCGAAAAAGGTTTGTCTAATCCTTTGCATAATTCTATATCTATTGATCCTTTCCATCCAATTGGAGTAGTTTCTCAAAGAGTTATTAACACAACTTTTAGGAAAATACCTCACTTAGGATTGGAGTTGTGTGCTTATAAAGTTTTAACAGATTATTTTGCTTTTAAGTATCCACCACTTGTTGTGTCTGATTATTGCATTGTGCAGGTTCACCAAGTTGAGGAACCTTTTGAAGTTCCCGAATTCTATGTTCTCTATCCACTTTTGAGTGTATAAAGGACTAAGTGTGGGGGAAACATCAATACAATGATAACTTTAGTATTTATATCTTGTGTTAATGTTTTCATGAAGCTGTGATGCTGTCGTAACCACAACAAATTAATTAATATTTTTCTCACTAATTAACAAGTAATATAGCGATAGTAAGTCCCCGTATCTCATACTAAGTTTACTTTCCTTTTTGTGGGAACCCTAGACCCGTTAAGGGGTATTATTTTTCATGTATCAACATTAGTCCACTGTCTATTGGGTTATTTATAAAATAATCCAGTAGTGATAGGATGTTTTTCGAGCGCCCCTTTTTCTTGTATGGGAGTTAGGACTGAGAATATCCTTTCTTTTTTATCGGCTCCACGACCCTAGGCGGCGTTCGACCTTCCCCAGCGTGCAAACTTTTCCACTTCTTTTCAGTTTCTGCCGGTTACCATTAATCCCTCTGCATAACCGCCACGTTCAGGCCTTGAGACTCCCTATATATAGATCTACTGGATTGTTTTCCCCCTTATCTTTTTCCACATAGTTCTTCTCTTCCCTTCCTTCTGAACGTTCATACACGCGCCATGTCTAATAGCTCTACCAGAAGTACTTCATCTGAGGAATCTGACAAGTCTGAAGGAGCAATGAGTATGGGATACGAGGAGACCAAGTACACAGAGCGGGATGAGATTCTTCTACCTCCTCCAGTGGACGGTCAGTCGTATACGATTGCGGAGTTTACCAGCGGACCTGATCTAAAACGCGCGCTAAGATTGAGGGAGCTCTGCGGAGGTAAGCGCGTTATTCCTCTTGATGATATCCTTATTCCTCGTCTTCTAACCCCCCATGTATTTCCTTATCCGTCCACTCCCGAGTGGCTCATGCAACTTGAATCGGATACTATGGATGCTTTCTCGTCCAAGAAGATACCACGCATGTCCATTCACTGTGGTGACTACGACCTCCCCGCCATTGATATTCGTTATTCATCGAAAACCCCTCCGATATGGCCACACTAGACATCCTATATCCACTCCAATCTTGGTCACGCAGCGATTCTTCGTAAGGCGGGCATTGACGAAGCCATAAACTCATCCCTTAAGCGAGAAGTGAAGAGGTGTAGGCGCGATATAACGAAAATTTTTTGTCGTTGGGATCCTCCTGTTAACATTCTCTTTACTTCATGGGGAGAGGTGTCGACTATATTCTTGGAGGATGTAGTCGCCCTCACAAGGATACCTATCCATGGTAGTCATTCGTATGACGAGGCAGCCGTTTATGGGGCACTAACTGATGAAGACAAGGTGTCGTGGACTTATCTATTGGAATGTAAATACGCTTCTCGGAATGAGTTAGTGAGGAAAGAAAAGTTGAAAGCAAAACGGGGCGAAGAAAGGAGGACTGCTGACACGGGCAAGAAAAAGACACCGTCATCGGCCGCGAATGGGAAGGCCAAATCGGTTGAGGAGAAGAAGAAACCTCCTTCAGCGCGTCCAATGGGTGAGCGCTTACTTTCTAGTTTTATCCGCGCTCACGAAGCGATTCATGGATCGTCAACTCCTCCAGCGTAGGCGGGCTCTGAGTGGGTTACCAAAACCAACAGGCGCGCCTCCTTTCATTTCTAGATTAAGTACTGGGATCCGCGGTTTGTGGAAGGAAAAGTTCTCCCTCCCAAATGAAAATAGACGAACCCTCGCGCCAAGTTGGATGCTTACATCTTATTCTGGCTTTGTCACGATGTGTTTGAGTATAGTCCCCAAGATACAATCAAGAGAGATCTCGTGCCGATGGCAATGTTGTTATCTCACGGGGTCTCCTTCCCACTCGCGTCAATGTTATTAGGTCGCTTGTACCGTCATTTGGATTTGTTTTTCCATTACCTCCAGACAGTGGGTCCGTCCCATAAGATTTATACTTACATCCCGACCTCTTTTATGCAATCGTGGTCTTGGGAGCACGTTTTCCCGTATGCACCCAAGCCTAATGAGATAGAGGTCCATCACAAAGAGGATGTTGAACATGATGATGGCTCGGTTAAGAATGTTCCGGTTACTTATGGCTATCTGCGAATGGACCCCTGGCGTGGAAAGGGGAACCTTTTCAAGGGCGATATAGCTCAACACATAGACGTGGCCAAGGATTTTGTGCAATTCCCTTATCATGATAGTCGGTCGGGTCCATCATATTATGATTTTACCGCGGCTATTGATACAGAACTGGATTCGACACAACTCTTAGAAGAGTCCTATTTTGATTCGTTGATGGTGGTGTTTCCTGGTTATCTTCCTGGATTCCATGCTGGTAAGTTTATCGCTATCTCATTGATAAGTGCTTAATTTACATGTATAGAATGTCAATTACATACTTGTTTTAGCTATAATTCTTGCATATTACTTGTTATTATGATTATTTTCTAGTTTATGTGTCATATCAGGTGAATCATCCAAAAAGGAGCTACAAAGTGCTAAAATGAGCAAGGAAGTGGAGTCTATCAATGAAGAAAGGACAAAGTTCAAATTCAACTCATTCAAATCTAGGAGTTCTCAATACCATCTTGAATAGAACGAGAATACGAAAAAAAACGCAAAAAGAATGAGGTCATTCCGAATTCGGATGAAGAAGTTATAGGCAAAACAAGATTGAAACTTGAAGTTACAGAGAGAGGTTCGGATGATAACTTCATCAGCTCGAGTCAGCCGAACCCGGAGCTTAAAAATAATTATTTTCGAAGAGTATACATGAGATTGTTCGGCTCATAAGCAATTTAATCAAGTTAGCCGAACCTAACAGTCTCCTGTAGTGAATTTCACTTGTCAGGTTCGTCCGGGAAAGGTCGGCAAGTTATGAGCCGAACCTGACAACTTCTTGGGACATATTTGGACGAGAAATTGACTTGCAATTGAAGGAAACACGGTCCCAGAAGGATTCTAAAGCCTAACTTTGAGACAGATATATAAGAAGACATCCAGAGGCTTAAGAAGATATACCATACCTTGGGAGACACAATTCTACCTCCTATATTACATCTTTCACATCAAAGCCTAGGGTTTACCCCTTTAGGGGGAACCCATTCTTCTTGTAATTATGAGTAGCTAAACTTTTGTTGATGAGGATGAATTCAATGTTCTAGACGTGAAGTCTGATTTGTTAATACAAGTTTGTTTGAAGTTTTAATCATCATCGATTGTCTTTTCTATATTTAGGGTTTATGAATGATTCTTTGATTGATTTGGGATGCATACAAGATTACTCTATTGATTTTTCTATTGCTAGTAGAAATTTGGAGCGATCCATTATTGTCGTGCATCTCATACATAAGTAGAAAACAAGAGAACTTGTAGAGGATCCTGTGAAGCAATCGTGTGTGAGGACAACACCAGTAAGTGGACCGAACATACTGATTTTAACTGTTGGGATCAAATCTAAATTCACAAAGCTTAAATAATTCGATCGAGTTACACCTTGTAAGCGTATCTCAAGGCGGCTCAGTTGGATAGAATCCGTTGACTAAGCGTACCTGTTATCCGGTGATAGAAGGAGTTTTGGGGATAACTAAATGTACATGCTATTCTACGATTGGTGATGAATGATTCTGAAGGAAGATAGATAAGTATGCTGATTCGATTAACGCTTGGTAACATAGAATGATTCCTTGATTATCTTTTTTTTTATTTGTTATTCTTTTTATTTTACTTTAAACCAATCCCCCATTTGTTTTATCTTATTTTGCTATCAAAACAACTTCTCAATTACACAACTCTCTGTGGGAATGATCCTTACTACCGCTATATTATTTATTTAATTAGTGGGAAATATCTAGATTAATTTGTTGTGGTTACGACACGCATTAAATTTTGGCACCGCTGCTGGGGAGCAGTTGCTAATTGATTTGTTATTTGTTTTATCTTGTTTTTATTTTTGTTTTTAGATTTTTGTTTTGATTTTCTCTTTCCTGTGAGTCTTCATGCTTCCTTACGGAATTGACATGTTCGGAGAACAAGATTACACGTACAACATTGGTAATCAATATGGTTTTCAATTTCGTTCATATAATAACTACCAACCATCCTATCGGTCTAATCAAAACCAATCTTTTGGATATGATCAATATTCAACTGAACCTTATGGATATTCTCATACATGTCAACAACCTTATGACGGGCATGTAAGTGAACAATCACGAGGATGAAACGATATTTATGCTTCTGATCAATTGTTTTCTAGTAATGTGCAAGCAAACAATTTGGAACTAAAAACATATGATACCGAAACAGGATATACTCCTCTTCATCGTGTTTTTCCTTCACTCTTTCCAAAAGAGGAGATACATTCTAGAAACTCTATTAATGGTGGAAAGCGTACTAACGTCAGAAAACTCTATGCGCGATACAACCGATTGGAAGAAGTCGGTGCATCGCAAAAGACTCTTGATGAAATTGATATGGTTATAGAAATGGAATTTCAATCTCGTTGTGATAATGAAGATTTTGAAGAGGATTCCGATTTTGATGACGAGGTTGTTGAAAAGATAAAAATTGAGTGAAACCAAACTGATTAAAGTTGTGGAAGACCCAATTGAACTTGTGAAAGAATATAATGATGCTAAGATTTCGGTTGAAGCAGAAATTAAGAATTCGATAGAGGACCACGATATACTTGAGGTAAATAATTCACTAGAGTTAAAAGATGAGGATCTCGAAAAAGGTTTGTCTAATCCTTTGCATAATTCTATATCTATTGATCCTTTCCATCCAATTGGAGTAGTTTCTCAAAGAGTTATTAACACAACTTTTAGGAAAACACCTCACTTAGGATTGGAGTTGTGTGCTTATAAAGTTTTAACATATTATTTTGCTTCTAAGTATCCACCACTTGATGTGTCTGATTATTGCATTGTGCAGGTTCACCAAGTTGAGGAACTTTTTGAAGTTCCCGAATTCTATGTTCTCTATCCACTTTTGAGTGTAGAAAGGACTAAGTGTGGGGGAAACATCAATACAGTGATAACTTTAGTATTTATATCTTGTGTTAATGTTTTCATGAAACTGTGATGCGTGTCGTAACCACAACAAATTAATTAATATTTTTCTCACTAATTAACAAGTAATATAGCGATAGTAAGTCCCCGTATCTCATACTAAGTTTACTTTCCTTTTTGTGGGAACCCTAGACCCGTTAAGGGGTATTATTTTTCATGTATCAACATTAGTCC
>NW_020622934.1:20448493-20448679 GCF_003573695.1 Papaver somniferum | reverse complement strand
TTTTTTTTATTTGTTATTCTTTTTATTTTACTTTAAACCAATCCCCCATTTGTTTTATCTTATTTTGCTATCAAAACAACTTCTCAATTACACAACTCTCTGTGGGAATGATCCTTACTACCGCTATATTATTTATTTAATTAGTGGGAAATATCTAGATTAATTTGTTGTGGTTACGACACGCAT
>NW_020622934.1:20427456-20448483 GCF_003573695.1 Papaver somniferum | reverse complement strand
TGTCGTAACCACAACAAATTAATTAATATTTTTCTCACTAATTAACAAGTAATATAGCGATAGTAAGTCCCCGTATCTCATACTAAGTTTACTTTCCTTTTTGTGGGAACCCTAGACCCGTTAAGGGGTATTATTTTTCATGTATCAACATTAGTCCCCTGTCTATTGAGTTATTTATAAAATAATCCAGTAGTCATAGGACTTTTTTCGAGCGCCCCTTTTTCTTGTATGGGAGTTAGGAATGAGAATCTCCTTTCTTTTTTATCGGATCCACGACCCTAGGCGACGTTCGACCTTCCCCAGCGTGCAAACTTTTCCACTTCTTTTCAGTTTATGCCGTTTACCATTAATCCCTCTGCATAACCGCCACGTTCAGGCCTTGAGACTCCCTATATATAGATCTACTGGTTTGTTTTCCCCCTTATCTTTTTCCACATAGTTCTTCTCTTCCCTTCCTTCTGAACGTTCATACACGCGCCATGACTAATAGCTCTACAGAAGTACTTCATCTGAGGAATCTGACAAGTCTGAAGGAGCAATGAGTATGGGATACGGGGAGACCAAGTACACAGAGCGGGATGAGATTCTTCTACCACCTCCAGCGGACGGTCAGTCGTATACGGTTGCGGAGTTTACCAGCGGACCTGATCTAAAACGCGCGCTAAGATTGAGGGAGCTCCGCGGAGGTAAGCGTGTTATTCCTCTTGATGATATCCTTATTCCTCGTCTTCTAAACCCCCATGTATTTCCTTATCCGTCCACTCCCGAGTGGCTCGTACAACTTGAATCGGATACTATGGATGCTTTCTCGTCCAAGAAGATACCACGCATGGCCATTCACTGTGGTGACTACGACCTCCACGCCATTGATATTCGTTCTTCATCGAAAACCCCTCCGATATGGCCGCACTAGACATCCTATATCCACTCCAATCCTGGTCACGCGGCGATTCTTCGTAAGACGGGCACTGACGAAGCCATAAACTCATCCCTTAAGCGAGAAGTAAAGAGGTGTAGGCGCGATATAACGAGAATTTTTTGTCGTTGGGCTCCTCCTGTTAACATTCTCTTTACTTCATGGGGAGAGGCATCGACTATAGTCTTGGAGGATGTAGTCTCCCTCACAAGGATACCTATCCATGGTAGTCATTCGTATGACGAGGCAGCCGTTTATGGGGCACTAACTGATGAAGACAAGGTGTTGTGTACTTATATATTGGAATGTAAAGACGCCTCTCGGAATGAGTTAGTGAGGAAAGAAAAGTTGAAAGCAAAACGGGGCGAAGAAGGGAGGACTGCTGACACGGGCAAGAAAAAGACACCGTCATCCGCCAATGGGAAGGCCAAATTGGTTGAGGAGAAGAAGAAACCTCCTTCAGCGCGTCCAATGGGTGAGCGCTTACTTTCTAGTTATATCCGCGCTTACGAAGCGATTCATGGCTCGTCAACTCCTCCAGCGTAGGCGGGCCCTGAGTGGGTTACCAAAACCAACAGACGCGCGCCTCCTTTCCTTTCTAAATTAAGTACTGGGCTCCGCGGTTTGTGGAAGGAAAAGTTCTCCCTCCCAAATGAAAATAGACGAACCATCATGCCGAGTTGGCCGCTTACATCTTATTCTGGATTTGTCACGATGTGTTTGAGTATAGTCCCCAGGATACAATCAAGAGCGATCTCGTGCCGATGGCAGTGTTGTTATCTCACGGGGTCTCCTTCCCACTCGCGCCGATATTCTTAGGTGGCTTGTACCGTCATTTGGATTTGTTTTTCCATGACCTCCAGACAGTGGGTCCGTCCCATAAGATTTATACTTACATCCCGACCTCTTTTATGCAAGCGTGGTCTTGGGAGCACGTTTTCCCGTACGCACCCAAGCCTAATGAGATAGAGGTTCATCGCAAAGAGGATGTTGAACATGATGATGTCTCGGTTAAGAGAGTTCCGGTTACTTATGGCTATCTGCGAATGGCCCCCTGGCGTGGAAAGGGGAACCTTCCCAAGGGCGATATAGCTCAACACATAGACGTGGTCAAGGATTTTGTGCCATTCCCTTATCATGATAGTCGGTCGGGTCCATCACATTATGATTTTACCGCGGCTATTGACACAGAACTGGATTCGACACAACTCTTAGAAGAGTCCGATTTTGATTCGTTGATGGTGGTGTTGCCTGGTTATCTTCCTGGCTTCCATGCTGGTAAGTTTATCGCTATCTCATTGATAAGTGCTTAATTTACATGTTTAGAATGTCAATTACATACTTGTTTTAGCTATAATTCTTGTATATTACTTGTTATTATGATTATTTTCTAGTTTATGTGTCATATCAGGTGAATCATCCAAAAAGGAGCTACAAAATGCTAAAATGAGCAAGGAAGTGGAGTCTATCAATGAACAAAGGCCAAAGTTCAAATTCAACTCATTCAAATCTAGGAGTTCTCAATATCATCTTGAATAGAACGAGAATACGAAAAAAAACGCAAAAAGAATGAGGTCATTCCGAGTTCGGATGAAGAAGTTATAGGCAAAACAAGATTGAAACTTGAAGTTACAGAGAGAGGTTCGGATGATAACTTCATCAGCTCGAGTCAGCCGAACCCGGAGCTTAAAAATAATTATTTTCGAAGAGTATACATGAGATTGTTCGGTTCATAAGCAATTTAATCAAGTTAGCCGAACCTAACACTCGCCTGTAGTGAATTTCACTTGTCAGGTTCGTCCGGGAAAGGTCGGCAAGTTATGAGCCGAACCTGACAACTTCCTGGGACATATTTGGATGAGAAATTGATTTGGAACTAAAGGAAACACGGTCCCAGAAGGATTCTAAAGCCTAACTTTGAGAGAGATATATAAGAAGACATCCAGAGGCTTAAGAAGAGATAACATACCTTGGGAGACACAATTCTACCTCATATATTACATCTTTCACGTAAAAACCTAGGTTTACCCCTTTAGGGGGAACCCATTCTTCTTGTAATTATGAGTAGTTAAACTTTTGTTGATGAGGATGAATTCAATGTTCTAGACGTGAAGTCTGATTTGTTAATACAAGTTTGTTTGAAGTTTTAATCATCATCGATTGTCTTTTCTATATTTAGGGTTTATGAATGATTCTTAGATTGATTTGGGATGCACACTAGATTACTCTATTGATTTTTCTATTGCTAGTAGATATTTGGAGCGATCCGTCATTGTCGTGCATCTCATACACAAGTAGAAAACAAGAGAACTTGCAGAGGATCCTGTGAAGCAATCGTGTGTGAGGACAACACCAGTAAGTGGACCGAACATACTGATTTTAACTGTTGGGATCAAATCTAAATTTACAAAGCTTAAATAATTCGATCGAGTTACACCTTGTAAGCGTATCTCAAGGCGGCTCAGTTGGATAGAATCCGTTGACTAAGCGTACCTGTTATCCGGTGATAGAAGGAGTTTTGGGGATAGCTAAATGTACATGCTATTCTACGGTTGGTGATGAATGATTCTGAAGGAAGATAGATAAGTATGCTGATTCGATTAACGCTTGGTAACATAGAATGATTCCTTGATCATCTTTTTTTTATTTGTTATTCTTTTTATTTTACTTTAAACCAATCCCCCATTTGTTTTATCTTATTTTGCTATCAAAACAACTTCTCAATTACACAACTCTCTGTGGGAATGATCCTTACTACCGCTATATTATTTATTTAATTAGTGGGAAATATCTAGATTAATTTGTTGTGGTTACGACACGCATCAAATTTTGGCACCGCTGCTGGGGAGTAGTTGCTAATTGATTTGTTATTTGTTTTATCTTGTTTTTATTTTTGTTTTTAGATTTTTGTTTTGATTTTCTCTTTCCTGTGAGTCTTCATGCTTCCTTACGGAATTGACATGTTCGGAGAACAAGATTACACGTACAACATTGGTAATCAATATGGTTTTCAATTTCGTTCATATAATAACTACCAACCATCCTATCGGTATAATCAAAACCAATCTTTTGGATATGATCAATATTCAACTGAACCTTATGGATATTTTCATACATGTCAACAACCTTATGACGGGCATGTAAGTGAACAATCACGAGGATGAAACGATATTTATGCTTCTGATCAATTGTTTTCTAGTAATGTGCAAGCAAACAATTTGGAACTAAAAACATATGATACCGAAACAGGATATACTCCTCTTCATCGTGTTTTTCCTTCACTCTTTCCAAAAGAGGAGATACAGTCTAGAAACTCTATTAATGGTGGAAAGCGTACTAACGTCAGAAAACTCTATGCGCGATACAACCGATTGGAAGAAGTCGGTGCATCACAAAAGACTCTTGATGAAATTGATATGGTTATAGAAATGGAATTTCAATCTCGTTGTGATAATGAATATTTTGAAGAGGATTCCGATTTTGATGACGAGGTTGTTGAAGAGATAGAAATTGAGTGAAACCAAACTGATTAAAGTTGTGGAAGACCCAATTGAAATTGTGAAAGAATATAATGATGCTAAGATTTCGGTTGAAGCAGAAATTAAGAGTTCGATAGAGGACCACGATATACTTGAGGTAAATAATTCACTAGAGTTAAAATATGAGGATCTCGAAAAAGGTTTGTCTAATCCTTTGCATAATTCTATATTTATTGATCCTTTCCATCCAATTGGAGTAGTTTCTCAAAGAGTTATTAACACAACTTTTAGGAAAATATCTCACTTAGGATTGGAGTTGTGTGCTTATAAAGTTTTAACAGATTATTTTTCTTTTAAGTATCCACCACTTGATGTGTCTGATTCTTGCATTGTGCAGGTTCACCAAGTTGAGGAACCTTTTGAAGTTCCCGAATTCTATGTTCTCTATCCACTTTTGAGTGTAGAAAGGACTAAGTGTGGGGGAAACATCAATACAGTGATAACTTTAGTATTTATATCTTGTGTTAATGTTTTCATGAAGCTGTGATGCGTGTCGTAACCACAACAGATTAATTAATATTTTTCTCACTAATTAACAAGTAATATAGCGATAGTAAGGATCGTTCCCACGAGGAGCGAGAGGTTTTAGTTGTCTTATAATGTCACAAAAAAGGGAGGTTTAGATTTTATAAAGTAAAAGAATAAACAAATCAATTAAAAAGATAAAGTTGAAATCAATAAGAGAGACAAGACCAAGGAATTCTTCTTCGTTTCAAAACAATGATTCCAGTTATGTTCTTTTCCACTTTTTGTTAGTCACAGATTATCACCAACCGTAGGTAAAGCAGCTAGCTCAGTGTTAAACCCCTAAATCCCTAGTATCACCGGACACGGAAGTTCTCGACTACCGGATTCTATTCACCAAACCACATAATAGTAGCTCACTCAAGATGTAATTTAGTTAAACACATTAATATTTATGAATTTATTAGGTTGATATTAGTAGTTAGACTCTTATCTCAAGGTCTACTTGCTAACGTTGTTTCCACACACAATTGCTCCACGGAATCCCTCCGCAAGGTCTCGTGTTTTCCACTTGTGTAAAGAGTCAAGAAACGATTAGTTATCCCCTAACTTTCACTAGCTTTAGATCAATTAACAAATCAATTTAGTATGCATCCTTAACGACCTATCAATCAACCATGAATGTATAAGCATTCCTATTAGTAAAAACAAACGATAATCATGTGAAAAATTCAAAGTAGATTTAAAACAAAACTCAAAACATGTTCAGAACTAGGAATTCATCCTCAATCAATAAAATTAGCTACTCATGCTAAGGAGTTCACAAAAATAATTAAAAGAAGAATTTTGAAAGCAAGCAAAAACACAAGTGTTGTGTGTATAGAGGTGTGTCAAAAAGTTGTAGAGAACTCCTTTATTTATAGGCTTCAATGCTCTCCAATTCTTGTAGGAAAAGAATCCTCATTCCATAATAACACCACTTTCCCAATTTGAGCCTAATTCCAATTTTAAGTCCAATTCTCCAAATCTTCCAAGTTTCCATCCAACTTCCAAATCTAAGTGTTCACACCCATGAGAAGAATCCACACAAAAAGCTATAATTTTTGGATCGCCGGAAAAGTTCTCGGGATCACCGAAAATCGTCCGGGAAAATCACTGCCAATCACCTGAGTTATGCTGCCATCAACGGGATATTTTGTCAAGATTCCGTCAGAGATAACGGTCAATATGGTCAATCCGTTAGTCTGCAGGTCAAGGCAGAGAGAGTGAATCAGCTGGTCTTAATCAGGGCTGAGTTGGCTTACTCGACTAACTCACCGAGTTAGATTTATCGAGTCACTGAGTCGACTCATCAGAGGGAGATTCATACACAGTTTCCCCTGTTTCACAGCATTTCCATGCCATACTCCGACCTATTTTTCTTCAGTCTTCCCCTGCTCAAATCCTAGCACATACATCTAACAATTCAAACACATTCAGTGTTGCTTTAATTTTCTCTACTCAGCCCACAACTCCACAGGTTTAACATCACTCTTGCCATCTGCTCAGCTGCAATGCCCAGACCTGTAGCCCAATCAATCCATAGCAGCAACCTTCTCTATTCATCTCCAATTGCAGCTGCATCACTTGCACAATCAATCTCCTCCTTTCACAACTCATTCCGCATTGTTCTTGATTCACTGCAACACAATCTCCACCATTGTAACCCATATCAGCACAATTCTTCCTCCATTCCTGTACTGAAACAGCACCAACCATTACTATCTCACAAACCCATTACAATAACCACTATTTCCTCCCTGTTTCAGCAGCAGCACCACTATCAATTTTAACCACCAATTCCATCTTGAGTTCAATCAATTACAGAGACTGAATCACCAGATTCATCATCTTCTCAACATCACAGTGAGCTTCTCTTCCTCTTCAATCAATACAAACTCGAACTGAGTTCTTCATATCAACAACACATCTCTTCTGATTCTTTGAGATCTCATTCTACAACTTCATGACCAAACCCATCAGCAGATACCCATTTCTCAATTCTTCGAATCCCACCTATCTAACTTCAATTCAAGAACAACAGATTCATCTTCTATAGCTGCTAACCATCTCCATCATTTCGAACACAAATTCAGCCCCAAAATTCCTCCATTGATCGATTCGATCCAAACCCCATCTCTGATTCTTCTTCTTCTCCAATATCTTCTCATCTGTTGATTTCAGAAAACCCACATATCTCCTTTTATCTTCATCTCAATCCACCGAAATAACTCAACCCCATTTCTGTCTTCTCTTTCTATGAATCGATCTTCTTAATTTCAACACAGTTCCATTTCAATCACTCTCTGTTATTGGTTTCCTCTCTAAATCTCTCGGACACAACAATAGCAACACACCACTACTAATGGCTGCGCCTCTATCTCATATCAATTTTAGGAGTTGTCTTGAATAAATGAATGAGAAACGAGTTTCTCGATTTAGGGTATAGAAGTAGGTTATATTTAATGCCCAGTCACCTTGATAAGGGCTATCCCACCTGGCAACCCCTTAACATGATCTGGCTGTCTTTTATACTTCTCCAAAACAGAGTTTCCCCTTAACCTTGGCTGGGCTCCAGATAGTATTCGCACTGGAAATTTCCTTTTTTCCCTTTCGTCTCAATTTGGATGATTTCTTCTTCTTTTCCTCCATGCGACTCCAGAGTAGCTATAAAACTCAAAAACACCCGTAAAATACATAATTTACAAGAAAACATAGCAGAGAAAGCATAACTATTACATAGTAAATTAGGTGTTTTAGACACCTATCAAGCTGTTACTACAATTGCAGATTGTTTTCTAGGCAAACTACCAGATTTTTAGATTATTGGTGTATGGACGAGAACCAACGGGTCAAGCTGAGGACGTTAAACTAAGCGTTGAATGGGAGGCAACCCGTTGGTTTGTATTTTCTATCCTTTTGTTTTTATTTTTCTTCTTTTGCATATCATATTAGGATTTCCCACCTTGATTTTACTTAGGATGAGTCCATTACATTGAGGACAATGTAAAGTTTAAGTGTGGGGGAGTGTTTGGATATTTTGCATATAGAGTTTTTCAAAAAAAAAAAAAATAATTGTAAATATTTGCATAAAAATCTTCAACTTGTAGAGATTTTAGAGTCACTAGCATACTTCTAGGTATGTTTACATAGAGATTTCTGACCGACATAACTGAACTTGGAAGTGTTAGGGAACTACTTTCGAATTTCTTGCTTGTTAGAGTGTTAAATAATGGATTTAATCATGTCGGTGATGTAAATGAGGAGCAGGGAGAAATGCATTATTAGGGTTGCTGATCAATCATAGTGGACACTACCTATTTTCATATCAACTGAGGCACCAGACCGATTTCTTTATATACGACTAAAGAGCTTTCTTTTGAGTGTGTGTCACCGTACGTTAATTCCGGGTAGAATGGTGAGCTACCCAACCTCCCACCAATAGAAGCACTACTCTTTTAACTCTTGAGTGTTAATTTTGTCAATCATGAGGGTGACGTCTATAGATGAAAACCACCTTCTTGTAGTTTGATTTGCAGTTAGCACCATTCTCTCTCGCGCCAACAACAGGTCCATAGAAACACCATCATCATCAACAAGTGGAGCGACATCAAAATCTACATGGAAAGTTGAAGATGTTTAAAGTTTACAAGCAACAATACAAAGAAGAGTAAATTTCATATCCAAGTAAAGCAACATACAATGAGCGGATTTTTATATACATGTTGAATACTTACATATAAGGAGCGGAATTCTATATCAAAGTTGAAGACTTATATACAAGAGCGTAGATAACCAAATATGAGAGTTATTGAAGTTTACCAAATACGAGACAATACAAGTTGTGAAGAATCAAGCGGTGAAGTACTTCACCATGGCCATTTTCATGGTTATTTTTGTTTTATTTTTCTTGTCTTAAAAAAATGAAAAAAAAAAGAAGGAAAAAAAAAAGGAAAAAAAAAAGTCAAGAAAAATTTGTTATTTTATTCTTATTTATTTAATAAGGCCATGGGGAAGAAAAATCTATAGGGAAGTTTCAAGCAACAAAGAATTTGAGGAAAAGAGTTACAAATTGTCAAATTTTTATGAAGTTCAAGAGTTTATCATCAATAGTTGAAGACCGAAGACGAAGACTAAGAAGATGAAGAAGACGAGCTGAAGATTACGTTTCTATTGGATGCTATGAGAGTGGTGCTTTCGTCACATCGGACGTGAAGGTGGTAAGTACTCTCATCCTCGCAATAATGGTTGATTTCCTTTCTTAGATATCATCAGAAAAAGTCTATTATTTCCCACGATCTTGTGGGGTCTCCAGAAATAATTCGGAAGGTTTCCTTCCCACCATTCAACGTGTGTAGGATTTCTCTCTTTATTCCAACCTGCACACATGTGAGACCCATAAAAAAGCCTTCTTATGGAGTGCAGTTATCATAAAATCCTTTTAAGTGAGGCAGAAGTCGAGGCAAAATGCTTATTGATCGCTCTCAAACACGCATTCTCTCATTATGGTGTGGTTATTTCTCACTCAACATGTAAGAATGAGAATATATTCTTTGGTATTTCTAACTTCTTATTACTAGCATGAAGAAAATCTATGTCCTCATATCTCTTTGGATGCTTGGGACGCTGGAACGCTTAGAAGTTGGAGTAGGTTTTGTGGGTATATCTCTTGTAAGCCCTCACGAGACTATAACTCGTCCACTAGGGACACATAGGGTTTTAAAGGCATGTTGCATTTTCTAAGTGCATCCGTATCCTCGACGACATGAAGTTGTTGTATTTTAGGTAGTTTGCTCGAGGACTAGAAAAACCTAAGTGTGGGGGAATTTGATAAGTGCTTAATATACATGTTTAGAATGTCAATTCCATACTTGTTTTAGCTATAATTCTTGCATATTACTTGTTATTATGATTATTTTCTAGTTTATGTGTCATATCAGGTGAATCGTCCAAAAAGGAGCTACAAAGTGCTAAAATGAGCAAGGAAGTGGAGTCTATCAATGAAGGAAGGCCAAAGTTCAAATTCAACTCATTCAAATCTAGGAGTTCTCAATACCATCTTTAAGAGAACGAGAATACGAAAAAAACACTAAAATAATGAGGTCATTCCGAGTTCGGATGAAGAAGTTATAGGAAAAACAAGATTAAAACTTGAAGTTACAGAGAGAGGTTCGGCTGATAACTTCATCAGCTCGAGTCAGCCGAACCCGGAACTTAAAAATAAATATTTTCGAAGAGTATACATGAGAGTGTTCGGCTAAAAAGCAATTTAATCAAGTTAAACGAAACTAACACTCGCCTTTAGTGAATTTCACTTGTCAGGTTCGTCCGGGCAAGGTCGTCAAGTTATGAGTCGAACCTGACAACTTCTTGTGACGTATTTGGAAGAGAAATTGACTTGCAACTCAAGCAAACACGGTCCCGGAAGAATTCTAAATCCTAAATTTGAGAGTTCTATATAAGAAGACATCCAGGGCCTTAAGAAGAGATACCATACCTTGGGAGACACAATTCTACTCCCATATTACATATTTCACATCAAAACCTAGGGTTTACCCCTTTAGGAGGAACCCATTCTTCTTGTAATTATTAGCAGCTAAAAATTTTGTTGATTGAGGATGAATTCAATGTTCTAGATGTGAAGTGTGATTTTTTAATACAAGTTTGTTTGAAGTTTTAATCATCATCGATTGTCTTTTCTATATTTAGGGTTTATGAATGATTCTTAGATTGATTTGGGATGCATACTAGATTAGTCTATTGATTGTTCTATTGCTAGTAGAGATTTGGAGCGATCCGTAATTGTCGTGCATCTCCTACACAAGTAGAAAACAAGATACCTTGCTGATAGACGCATTTATGTGTCTAATTTGTCCTCAATGTTTCGTATTGTTAGTACTTGTTTTCGTCCTTATTATGGTGTTTTGTGTGTTTGTAGGTATTTTTGGAAAATAATTATTGTTGGAAAATTCGGCTCGAAAAGTTGCACGGAGCACCCCCGGAAAACATTTGTTATTCGGACTCTCATCATTGGTTAAGTGGCACTCAATTACTAAGGGGCAACCCAGGTCATCCCAAAAAGGCAGATGATATTCGCACCCCAGGATCGGATAGGGGGACACCATCTTCAAAAATTTGAATTTTCATTTTGGCGGGAAATTTTCTTCTTCAACTGGTAGATGTTTCGATCGATTTTTGGACGTGATTTTGTGCGATTCAATCGCTGAAACTTTGTGGAAAGATGTGATATAACCATATTAAGCTATTTCAGGTGTTATCTCGGGCCAGAATTGGCTGAATCAAATTGTGGAGCAAACAGGGAGCACGTCATTGTATGGAGACTGTCACGGGATTTGCATGAGTTGGAATGAGTTTGCGTATGCTAGGATGACTCTAACAACCATCTAGAGTGTGAAGGAGATAAATATAGTAATTTGGCAGCTTCAGAACTCGTGGAGAAATCAAATATCTAAATTATTTCCTAAACAGAAAGTGAAGAATAATGGAAGATTATATGAAGTTATGGCGAGATATTTTGGCCCTGTGGAGTATATATAGGGTGTTGGGAACTCAGAGAGGGTCTGTCGAGACTTAGGGAGGTTTAGGGAAGCTCAGAAACAAATAAAAAAATCTACAGAGAAACTGCCGAGTTGCAGTCGGGGAAGAAGGTGAATAGTGAACTCGATAGTTGAAAACAGTCGCAGAAACCGTGGCCTAAACTTTCAAATCCAAACTCTTTGTAACAGTTTTGTAACAACTATTCCAACAATTAATAAAGTTTGCAACAGTTCACTTTCGTTCTTCCGTTACAGCGAGTTTTATAACAATTATAACTGTTACAAACTCACAGTTTCATACCTTTTCACTCTTTTGAGCCATAGACCAATCTTTTGAGACCATGATTGATATGAGGAGCTAAACCCATCCTCTGGGGCGACGGAGGAAGCTATTCTGACAATGAAAAAGTGGTAATTTCTATTTTAAATAATTTATGCAATTTAAATTATGATTTTTTTTCCTAGAACAAAAGAGTTTTTCCAATGATTTTTATTAAGCAATTGTTTTTTTAATTGATGGTATATGCTTAACTTTGAGTTCTTGATATTCCATGCTTTCAACTTACAATTGCTCTTTTATAAAATCTATTTTTGCAATAATTAGAATCACTTAAATGGGAAATTGCATAATAATAATAATAATAATAATAATAATAATAATAATATCACTTTAGAATTGATAGAATAGTGGAACCCTTAGCCCCAGTTTCTCCAAAATCTTGACATCACTTTTTGAATCAAATTTGCAATATTTATTTAAATCTAAAAATTCTTTCCTTCACAAGTCTGAAAAGAACCTATTATTTACCACTATTACAACAATTTTTGGAAAACTATCACTTGCAGAGGGATTCTGTGAAGCAATCGTGTGTGAAGACAACACCAGTAAGTAGCCGAGCATACTGAGTTTAACTGCTGGGATCAAATCTAAATTCACAAAGATTAAAGAATTCGATTGAGTTACACCTTGTAAACGTATCTCAAGGCGGCTCAGTTGGACAGAATCCGGTGACTAAGCATACCTGTTATCCGGTGATAGAAGGAGGTTTGGGGATAGCTAAGCGTACCTGCTATTCTACGGTTGGTGATGAATGATTATGACGGAAGATAGATAAGTATACTGATTCGATTAACGCTTGGTAACAGCGAATGATTCCTTGACCATCTTTCTTTTATTTGTTATTCTTTTTATTTTACTTTAAACAACTTTGTTTCATCTTATTTTTCTATCTAAATAACTTGTGAACTATACAGCTCTCTGTGGGAACGATCCTTACTACCGCTATATTATTTATTTAATTAGTGAGAAATATCTCGATTAATTTATTGTGGTTACGACACGCATCAGTCATATAATCTCGATCGTACGGCTCGGCAAGTTGGATTCGACCAAGGGATTCCTCCAAGGTTTCCTCCTTGGGGAAGCTCTGATAGGGGAATGTCATCGCCAGCTTTGACCATTTTGTATTTAAAGGGCCAGCACGTCTGAATGATCGGGGGATCAGTTTTTCTTTTAGACAACCTATTCTCGAGCGTCCTTTGGCGGTTACCGAGGGTGCCCATGAATATCAGCGTTTCATGCGTTGTCGGGCTTTGAACTTCCTTTTGCGCGAGTCTTCTCCTCCCTGCGACTTGTCTTATGAAGATATTCGGGCGCTTCATGCGTCTGGTAGGATCAAGCTTGATGACACTGTGGCTGCCATGCACCTACTCAGCTCGGGTACCAAAGGTCGTTCTTTAGAACCATTGGTGACTTCTTGGGACCCCTCTGAAAGTCATGATCCCATAAGGCCAAATATAGGATCGAAGTCATTTTTTGACCGCAAGCCCCCTCGACTAGATGTGCTCAGACCGGCTGTTACCCCTCAAGCAGCACAAGTACTTCCTGCCTTCTTTCTTATTCTTCTTTTTCTTTGGCGTTCGTTGTCATCATTTTTGTTAAACAAGTAGCGGGAATTACGTCCTCAGGAATCTCCTCTCTCCAATCCCGTGGGTGGAAGGCCCCTTCTTACGTAATGGAGGAGTACCTGAACATGCCCGAGAGTGATTGGACTCAGAATAGGCTCGCCAAGAAGGCTAGACGAGAAGCGGCTAAATTTTCTGTTCTGTATTCTTGTTCTTCTTCTAATATCTCGTCTCTGCAACATCAATAGTCTCGGGTAAGGAGCGCGTCACAACCTCCCAGAAGTGTTGGTGGCAGCCTGACCCCCTCATTCGTAGACCGGGTGATGAATCTTGGGGTTAATCTTTCAGAGGGGAACGGATGGGTATCCCCACGCCTTCACATATCATCATTCACCCACTTCGGGTAGAGACCCTTCGTGCCAGAGGTAAATCCCCATCATCTCCTAGTGTCGTTTTGCATTCAATGAGTCCAACCGGGTCTAACCGGTCAGTTTTTGGTGGGTTATCATCCCACGTGGTACCACCAGTTGGTGATGCTAAAGGTAATTTACACAACCCCCTATTTAATATGTGTCTTTGTTTCTCTCGTTCTCCTATCTTCTCTCTTCTTCTCCTTTTTTCCATTTTTTTAATAAATCTGAGTGTTCCTTTGTAATGTCTTTCATTCCTCGTTATTTAAGATCCTGCTAGTGACTTTGAATCATCCTCCGACTCTTCCGCATCTCGTCGTAAAGCTAATGATCCTCCGCTCAACTCAGCCATTCCCGAGGTTAGTTTCTTATTATGTATATATATATACATATATTGTGCCTCCACATGCTTGCTAATACTCGCCTTTGGCGCTAGGATATGGGTAACAAACGTAAGGAGGCCGCCAAGCCCGAAGGCTTCAATACAGATGGTGTGCGGCGAGTAGTCGCTGACAGCGATGGGTTTACTAAACGTACCCGGACATACGGTAGTGCTTCATTAGTTATCTCTTGGGAGATACAAGCCGATATTCCCGTCGTAACAATAGTCCCTGACGCGCCAACAGCCCCCGAGGACGTTCGACTTTGTTTCTCCTTAGTAACGAGTGCTACCGAGGATGGGGTAGATCCTGCTACTCATACGCTAGTCCATGGATTTTGGGTACCAACCATCTTTGCCGCCACTTACAGGGACATCGTGGAGCGCGGCGGCGGTCACATGGTGAGAGCGGATCTTCTAGACATCCGTAATTTGTGCTACAAGACTAAAAACCTCTTAGAGGTCGCCGACTAGCTCACGCGGGTAAGGGATGATCCCGCTGACGCGGTGGTAATGCCTAGATGGGAGACTACCATTCGATCAGCGATCAACATTAAGTTCCTCGTAGGATGGTTAGAGGAGCTGTTAGTGAAGGTGAAGGACCGTAATGATCCCCGTGTTTAGCTCACAGGTCAGATTTCTAAGCTAGAGGAGGATCTAGAGAAGCGCTCCGAGACAACTGCTAGCAGAAAGGAAGTGCTGAATAGATTGGTTGCCAATGTTGGAGTGGCTAGCGACGAGGTGACACGGGCTGAGACCACGGAGGAAATAGTTCGCGCAGATCTCAAGAAGAAATGGAAGGAGTTGTCCGCCCTCCTGTCTGCTTAACGCATTTCATCTTTATTTTATATTTATCTTCTACTTTCTTTGGTTATGTTGAACCCTTCTTGTCTCTTGGATAATGTGTTGTTATTTTTTGACTGCTGTGGGTTATTAATATTGTGTTTGGTTAGTTATTAGTTCGTTATTGGTGTTTCCTAAGTCTTGTTATTCTCGGCTTCATAATTTGGTGAGGCGTTGTGATGAATGCCAATTAGTGCATATTTCTACACCTTTTTATTGGCATTTATCTCATCTTTTGTACCTTAATTATTTATTCTAACCCAAATTCCGTGTTTTCATTGTTTTCAAGAATAAATAATATTACTAATTAATTTTGTGTTTTTAGGTACTAAATAAATCTTGGAAAAAGAAGAATGGTGACTAGTGACTACGAAAGAGAGACAAACAAATCTCCTGCGAGAAGGTCGTGAAGCGCGAAGGAATATCACGCAAGAGAACCCGTAATGCGTTTGCGCACTATTGGCAATCCGCTTGCGCATAAGTTGCAATCCGTTTGCAAAGACATGGGCCTGGTAGAGAACCCAAGAACCAAGATCCAAAACCCAAACCCGTTTCCTCGCCCGAGCCGTCAGATTTGTTAAAGCTGCTTCATCCGACAGCTTATCCTTCAGGACATCAACATCCGATGGTCTCTCCCAACACCCTAGTCGCCTATATTTTCTTCCCCTAATCGAACAGAAACCAAACCCACTTCAATTTTCTCTTCTCTTCTATCTGCAGAACCAGTTCCACCATCTCCCTCCATTAACTCCATCTCCCTTACGCCTCTACACACAACCACCACCATAATTAGCAACAATTAAACCTTTAGTCTCTATATCTCTCACCCTCATCTTCTTTTTTATCAAGAATAGTAACTATAGAAGCTAGGTTTGAGAGAGATAGGTTATGGTTATCTTCTACAGTGGAGAAAACATCGAATTAATGAAGCTGCAGAGACGAATTGAAGAAGAAGAACGCGTTTTGGTGAGTGGGTTGCATTTAATTATCGAATTGAAGATGAGATGAGTGAATTTGTGTATAAATAGGGATGGGAATTGTGCTGAAAAACTCATGCCTGGATTAGCCGGAGCACCAAGCTATAGTTTACCTTAGTTTTCAGTATTGTTTATCATGTTCTAAATTCATCTGCTAGGGTTTAGATGAAGCCCTAGTTTGCTACTTGTTGTTCATGTTAATGGTAGAAACTTTGTTGTGCTTAAATGTTCATAATGAAAATCAGTCTAGGGGCTTCAACACTTTACTTTTACAGTGTATCTCATGCATCCATCATAGTTAGAATACTCCTGTGTTGTTGAACTGCAACTCATGCTTAATCTTATACATTGCTCTTTTGATTAGTTGTGCCGTAAAAAGATAGGTAATTCTTAGGAGAAATACCTTAGTTGTGATTGGATCATTCATGTCAAAGTGACCTTAGATATACTGAGGATTGACATCCCTCTGTTATCAGTTATAAGGACAAGGTTAGCACCATTAGCAGGTTAACTAGTGTAAGTTAGTGGTAGATTCTATTGCCCTAGTACCCTTTTATTTGCATTCTTGTTTTATAATTTGTGTTACGTAAACATTATCTAGTCGTATCGACAAAACAACCCCCTCTTTTGGTTACTCGTTTGAAATCAGTAGTAGTAAGACCATAGCTTCAACTTACACCCACCTTGTCCCTGAGGGTCGACATGTATTTGCACCTTACACAATTGGCAATGTGCACTTGCAGTAATTGTAAGTACTCTTTCTTAACCTACCAAGTTTTTGGCGCCGCTGCCGTGGACTCGGTAGCGGTGTAGCTGATTCTGTGTTCCGCTTTACTGATTTTAGCTCAATCCTGTACATATGTGTTTATATTTTCTTTAGTTATTGTTAGCATAATCTAGTTGTTAAATCCAGCTGTTACATAGTATAATCCCGTTGATTTGTATAGTTATAATTTTTATTTTTCTACCACCTACATCGTCTCGTATATTGCATAGTTTAAACTATCTTTGCATCTTTAATTTTCTGTTCCTGTAGTTTTTAATTTTCAGTTCAAAAAAAAATAGTTTTGTTAAATTGTGCTGATTAGCTTAGGAATCTGTCATTATAGCTTAGCCCTGTTACTTCTTAGCTGTAAGTTTTGTTTTCATCCTCATTAGCATAATCGCATCTAATTAGGATAGCTTAATCTTTGTTTCTCTACCATAATCTATAGCTCAGTTGTATTCTGTTAGGATCCTTTGTTTCGAAGTTCTGAGCATATTACCATCTGAGTATATTGCATGTTATTACAGTTGTTGCTTTCTATCTTTACAGTCTGTAATATACCTACATATTGCATTATGTAACTGCATTTTTAGTTATAAAATTTGCTTTTCTGTCATTTCACTGCATCTGTATATACTTTGCAGCATTAACTTTATCAGTTCACTAAGAGTTAAAAGCTCCATCGTCCTGCATCTTTAGTTTACAGTTTTCAGTTTAGTCTTGTATATATGTGTTTAGACTTTTCTATTCTCCTGCTGCCATTATTATAACTTTGTTGTTTTGATCCATCTGTATATACCTTGCACCTAATCTCTGTAATGCTAACTGTAGCTTAATTGGTTCATCATCTATTGTGGCTTGCAAGTTCTTAGTTACCCCATTCTTAGCTCCATCTTTGTTTTATATTCTCGCAGTCTTAGTCTCTGTATTTCAGTCAGTTCATCGACATTTTAGCCATGTAAACATTAGTTGTATCTGCATCTTTATTTTTCATCTTTTCAATTCAGTTAGTTTCAGTCCTTTTTGTTAGTTAGTCTAGTTCTCATCACCCTGTACTCTAAATTGTGACAGTGTTAGATTCTCTTCTGCTAAAACCCCCAGCACAGTCACCAGTCCCAGCATACCTGCATACCATATTGCAGAAACCCTATTCTGAATTTTTCAGTATTAGTGTTTTTGTACCCTTGCTTCAACTGTTCAATTCTGGGAACTGAAAGTTTTTGTTGAGCTAGCAGGTACCTGCAATACTGCTGCAGAAGAAAGGAAAAGAAGGACAAGGAAAAGAGCAAATCCGTGGCGTGCCTGAACCTGGTCATACTAGCGGTATCGTAATCTCGAACTTATGCTCTGCCTTGAATGATACGCCCTGTTTACCTGATTAGCTAGTCGCCTGACTGAACATTACTCAAAACCCAGCAACTTTTGGTTCCCATGCACATTACCCTGTGATATTTTGAGTAACATCTGTGCTAACAGGAATTGTTGTTTTACTGAGATTTATTATGTGTGCATTACTGCTTGTCTGACAAGACATCACATGTTGATTAATGTGCTTCAACTGATTGCCATGTATGCTTGCATAATCCTTCTGTCCCTGATCTGAGCATTGTTGTTGATTCTTTATTAATTCTGCGTGCTTAGGGCGAATATTCTGATTCTCACAAGCATTGTCCCCTGTTTAGAAAGTTGCCTGGCTGACTGATCGCCAAAACATGTTGAATGATGTGTCCCCTCTGATTGTCTAAATAGTCTTTATCAAGACTGCCTGCTTGAAACGCATTTCCAGTTATTGACACACCCGTCCCAGTTGAGATAATGGGTGATGATAACCAGCCCCGCACTCTCCATGAGAGCATGTACCCAACAAGATTGTTATCATGTATCTTCTTACCTCAGACCGACCGCCTATTTGAACTAAATGCAAGCATGATACAAATACTTCATATATTTCGAGGGTTTGATTCTGAGAACCCCTATAATCATGTAAGAGAGTTTGAACAAATTTGTCGGACTATGCAACCTGACCATATGTCCGAAGACTCTTTGAAATTGCGCTTGTTTACATTTTCTTCAAAGGAAAGGGCTAAAACATGGTTTTACGGTTTGAGACCTCAGTCAATCACCACTTGGGACCAACTCACAAATCAATTTTTCAAAAAATTCTTTCCTCATTGTAGGACCATTGCTATTCGTCAAAATATTAATTGTTTTTTCCAGCTAAATGGGGAGACCCTTTTTCATTATTTTGAATGGTTTAATGATTTGTTGATTGAATGTCCGCACCATGGCTTTGAGAAGTGGAGACTGGTCGCTATCCTCTATGAGGGACTAGACTTTAAATCTCGAGCCGTGGTTGAGTCTATGTGTAATGGTGAATTTCTTGATAAAATTGTGAATGATGCATGGTCGTTTTTAGATGAGATTACAGAGAAAACCCGTCAATGGGAATCCATTATGGAAACTGAGACACTATCACATGATATTGGTGACCCCCATGAGTTAGAGTCAGATTCCAACTCTGATACAAGCATGAACTGCATGACTAGGAGAGGCGAAGCCCTAGAAAGTTATATAAATACAAAAGTTATTATGCCTAATTCCTATGCGCAATCTGAACTCTATGTTTGTATATTGTATGATAGCTCAGACCATCTGATTGAAAATTGTCCTAGATTGCAAAATCCATGTTACAATGATGATGATGATGAATCAAACTTTGAGAATGGTGTGTCCAGTCATGCAACTGATATTGAATATGAACCTCATCTAGAGGAACATGAGTTGACTGAGGACACCACAACTTTTAATAGGGACGAGTATGCATATTACTCGGATGATGATATGATGTTAGAAGAGCTAGTTCTTCTTGAAGAGTCAATTTCGGAGTCATGTGACTCTGAAATTCCATACCATGGTGTAAAGACTTCCAATGATGATGTTGCTTCTAATATTCATATTCATTGCAATCCAGATGACTTTGGTACTGATTTAGGGCTTTTGCAGTTGTCCTGTGAAGAAGAGCATAACACACAACTTGTGTGTGACTTAGGAAAGGTTGAATTTTATGTTGACACTAATGTTCTTATGCATGAAAATAAATTTGATGTGTCTGATTCCTTTCCTAGGTCGCAATATGATTCTTCTTATGATACTGATTTGGGTACTTTGGATAGTCATGATTCTGAATTGGGGTTTGCTGATTTGTTCAATAACTGTGAGCATGATAAAGCACTACTTGTTTCTGAATTGGGAAAAACTAGACTGCATAGTGATATTTTTGA
The DNA here is from genome assembly GCF_003573695.1 of Papaver somniferum. NCBI lineage: Eukaryota > Viridiplantae > Streptophyta > Magnoliopsida > Ranunculales > Papaveraceae > Papaver > Papaver somniferum. The sequence continues at coordinate 20,428,406 of NW_020622934.1, read as the reverse complement.
GCCTAAAAATGAATGTAACTTAAATGTATCTGATTCCCTACCTAGAACACAGTATGTTGCTCCCTCGGATTCTCTTATGCATGACACAAATATTTTGGATGATGATTATGAACTGGGGCTTGATGATTTGTTTTATGAAAATGAATATGATATACCTGTTTCTGTCTTAGGGAAAGTGTATGATGGTACTAGTGGCCTTATACATGAAACAAATTTAGACGTACCTACTTCCATGTCTAAGTCACAAACTGATAGTCTTGCTTCTGACCTGGAGATTATTCCTTTAGAATGTGCTAAATTCATGTTATTGACCGTTCCCAACCTAGGGCTAGAGTTATGTGCATCTCAAATTCTTTTGGACATCTTGTCCACTAAATATCCTGTCATTGAGAAGCTACATCTGGAGTCCCCTCATGTTTCTTTTCCCATCCCTGAACATGTCAATTTAGACTTTGGAATTGTGCAGGAAGTACTTCAAGATCTGATAGTTGTTGATAAATGTCATATCTCTGTAAAATTCAGGTTTAGGGGTAGCTCATTTCGTTTTGCAGTCTCACTTTCATTCTTGTATTATTATAATTGTGTGAGGCTGTTAAAATCTCTGCATCCCGTCTTTTGGGTTGATCCTCAACTCTTTAGACTGTTGGTGTATGGTGCATTTATTTTGTATATAATCCAGTAGATAATTATATTTTCTAGCATTTTTGTATATATTTGTGCTAATCCAATGTGACGTCTGCTGATTTCCTGATTGGATTATATTTGCTTTCACCGACATCCGGTAATCTCTTCCCTTTTCTCTAATCAACACGGTTCTCATGGTATGCTATTGTTTACAATTCTTATCATCTTTTGAAACATTGAGGACAATGTTAGATTTAGTTGTAGGGGAGTATTTTGCATATAGAGTTTTTAGTCTCTTGCACCATTTTAAAAAAAAAAACAAAACA